>NW_010366680.1:0-209 GCF_000414095.1 Morus notabilis
CGCGAAGAGTCAACCGTTAGATCGAAGAAGCTCTCTTCGCGATCTACGACTGGCACAGGAATGGCGACAACATTTGGTGTCGTAATGGGGCCCATCAGCCGTTACATCGACCCTCTCTTCGCGATCTACAACTGCCATGTTTTCGGCGAAAACTTTTGGTGTCCTAACGGGGCCCATCAGCCGTTAGATCGAAGCTCTCTTCGTGCCCT
>NW_010366680.1:526-1114 GCF_000414095.1 Morus notabilis
GAACGGCGACAAATTTTGGTGTCGTAATGGGACAAAGTTTCGCCGTTCCCGTGGTAGTTGTAGATCACGAAGAGAGCTTCGATCAAATAGCTGATGGGCCCCATTTCAATACCAAAAGTTGTCGCCCTTCCCGTGGCGGTCGTAGGGCGCGAAGAGAGCTTCGATCTAATGCCCGATGGGCCCCGTTAGGAACTAAAAGTTTTTGCCAAAAACGTGGCAGTTGTAGATCATGAAGAGAGGTTCGATCTAACGGCTGATGGGCCGTATTACGACACCAAAAGTTGTCATCATTCACGTGCCATTCGTAGCTCGCGAAGAGAGCTTATTCGATGTAACAGTTGATGGGCCCCGTTACGACACCAACATTTGTCGCCCTTCTCGGAGCGGTTGTAGAGCGCGAAGAGAGCTTCGATCTAACGCTGATGGGCCCCGTTTCGACACCAAACGTTGTCGCCATTCTAGTGGCGGTGGTACAGCGCGAAGATAGCTTCGATATAACCTCTAATGGGCCGGCCCTGTTATGACACCAAAAGTTTTCGCTTTATTCGTGGTGGTTGTAGAGGGCGAAGAGAGCTTTAATCTGATGGA
>NW_010366681.1:0-753 GCF_000414095.1 Morus notabilis
TTCAGGGTTCAGGGTTCAGGGTTTAGGGTTCAGGGTTGAGGGTTTACGGCTTAGGATTTGGGGTTTGGGGTTTAGGGTTCGGGGTTCAGGGTCCGGCGTTCGGGGTTCAGGGTTCGGGGTTCGAGGTTCAGGGTTCACGGTTCAGGGTTCAGTGTTTAGGGTTTAGGGTCAGGTTTCAGGGTTTAGGGTTCTGGGTTCAATGTTGGGGATTTAGGGGGTTTTGGGTTTAGGGTTCAAGGTTCAGGGTTCGGAGTTCGGGGTTCTGGGTTCGGGGTTCAGTGTTTGGGGTTCGGGGTTCGGTGTTCAGGGTTCAGGGTTTAGGGATTAGGGTTTGGTATTTGGGGTTTGGGGCTTGGCGTTTAAGGTTTAGGGTTTAGGGTTTCGGGTTTGGGTTTTGGTGTTTGGGGTTTGGGGTTTGGGGTTTTGGCTTTAGGGTTTAGGGTTTAGGGTTTACGGTTCAGGGTTCAGGGCTCAGGGCTCAGGGTTCAGGGCTAAGGTCTCAGGGTTCAGAGTTCAGGGTTTAGAGTTGAGGGTTTAGGGTTTAGGGTTTGGGGTTTAGGGTTTGGGGTTCGGGGTTCAGGGTTCGGCATTCGGGATTCGAGGTTCACGGTTCGGGGTTCACGGTTCATAGTTGAGGGTTCAGGGTTTAGGGATCTGGGTTCAGGGTTTAGGGTTCAGGGCTCAGGGTTCAAGGTGTAGGGTTCAGGGTTCAGGGTTCAGGGTTCAGGGTTAGGGGTTCGGGGATCGGGGGTC
>NW_010366682.1:0-864 GCF_000414095.1 Morus notabilis
CTAACTTTTTTACTACAGTAAAAAGTACTCACATAAAATCACATCTCAATTCAAATTATAAAGTCGAATCAGCGAAATGAACGGGCCTTAATTTTTCTTTGGATCTCATGTTTTGTTTATCTTTATTTTTGAAACTTTTTTCGCCCTTCTCTTTTTCTGTTGTTTTTTGCAGTAGATCTGCCTTAATCTAAGACATATTTTGTTTTCTCATTATTGCATTTATTTTTTTCTTTCATTTTCGTGCTCTATTTTGGTAAAAAAAAAAATTCCTGTATTTTTTTTATTCTTCGTTCGGCCTTATTTTTTTTACTTTGATTTTATTGTTTCCTTTGATTTTATTTGAGATTTCCTTCTGTGACTAACATTTTTTTAGGGACTTTTACAATTAATTTCAATTTTGCTATTACACGTGTATCTGTTATTTATTTTGTTTTTGCTTTGCAGGTTTGTATGATGACGAGGTATGAAAAAATAAATGTCTGTATTTTAATTCTTTTCTTTGATGGTCTAATGTTTTAGACTCCTTTTTGGTGAGGTAAACATTGAATTAAATTTTTTTTTTCTATTCCGATATTTGTTCACGATGTTCATCGGTTTGTTTTGGACGTAGTTTTTACTGTGCTATCGTGTTTACATTTTCTTAGGGCACGTATTATTCTTCTGTTGTAATTCTTTAGGGGCGTTTAGTATGGGGTAATCTCAAGAGTGGGAATGAGAATTTGTAAGATTTTCATGTTTGGTACAATTATTGAATTTTTTAAAAACTTAAAAAAGTGAAGTCCATGGGTTTCACATTATCACATTTTGAGATAATCTTAAATCTATCTAAGAGGGTGTTATTTACTTTCTCAGAAAAGTTTAATA
>NW_010366683.1:0-1210 GCF_000414095.1 Morus notabilis
AAAAAAAAATACAAAATACAGAATTCAAAATACAAAACATAAAGAAAGAAAAAGGAGTTCAGATGAAGATCTTGGAGTTCCTTCCCGGTGTTGATAACGCAAAAGTCGTTGGTGCCTGTAAGATATGCAATACTTGTCCTGCAGCAATGATTCGTGGAAGAGCAACCTATTCAAATTTTGTTACAATAAAAAATTCTAAAAAATAATTATATTTAATTTTTTTAATACAGTAAAAAATTCTCACGTAAAATTATATCTTAATTTGAATTAAAAATTCGAATTAACAAAGTAAACAGACCCGAAATATGCTGAGAAATTTGGAATGGAGATGGTGGCATCACATGCAGTGATCCATTGGAGGAGGACATTTGCCATTGCTGCTTACTGGCGGAGTAAGAGAAAAGAGACGGGGGAGACAGCAGCTATGAAGCGAAGACGGTTTGCCCATAAATGGGATCCAAATCTATTGAAAGTGCCTCGAGTAACTGGTGGAGATTATTTGACCGTTTGTCAAGTCTTGCCTTCCTCCTTTCAGACATCGGGGTCGACTTCCCCTCTTTTGAAGGACCTTTTCACCCCATTTTTAGGACCTGTTTGAGAAGCTGTTTTTGGCTTCTTGAGACCAAAAGCAGATGCTTCTGTGATTGTTTGGATACTCTATCAGGTGTGCTTTGGCTCTCTAAAATTACAAAATATGACTTTTCAAAAAAGTTCTTCTGAATAGATTTTAAAATCTACGGTAGAGTTTCAATTTTAGGCATTATAAATTTCATCCTAACATTTTTATTACTTATTTAAAAATTTAAAATCTCATTTAAGCTCTTTCAAAAATTTATGGTTCTAAATACTTATTAAAAATTCACAACTTTTACTATTTTCTTTTTAGTGACTAAAATCAAAGGCAAAAGCTTTGTCAAATAGAACGCTCAGTGGTAATGGCTAGTAAGGTGAAACTCAATTGTCGAGCCCGCAAATGATCAGAGCTTCTTTACTATGTTTTTGTAGCTGCCTTGGCGTTTGTTGGATCTTCTGGGTGATGATCTCTTCAGACTCTTTTGCTTATGCGTTTGGCATGGAGGGAAACATAAGGATAGAAAGAGATTTTTCAATTTTATGAGAATTTAAAATTAGGGTGAGGAGAGTTCTGTTAGCATCTGTTCATTTATAATCCACAAATTTTTATACAAGCAAAAAAAAAAAAAAAAAAAAA
>NW_010366683.1:22906-43332 GCF_000414095.1 Morus notabilis
AAAAAAAAAAAAAAAAAAAAAAAAAAAAAGAGCATTAATTTTACTTTTTTTGTTTTAATTAAATATTAAATAATTTCATGCAATGTCATAGATAAATCCATTGAAGCGACAAGCAAAAAGTTCACAACGTGGCGGGTTAAGCTAATATGAAAGCATTTTCTTTGACATAAATTAAGGGTCCGTTTAATTATCTGATTTGAGTTTTTAATTCGAGTTCAGATGTAATTTTATATGATAATTTTTTATTATAGTAAAAAAGTTAAATATAATTATTTTTGAGAGTTTTTTACTATATTAAAATTTAAATTTTAAACTCAAATAAGTGAAATGAACGAGCCTAATTACCCCATAATATATGTAAATGTATGTAAAGTATAATCAGTGTTTCACTTGGGACACCATCTAACATATTTTGATGCCTTACTTTTAAATGGTCCCACTGAAGTCATCATCGTCACAATCTTATAAAATCTTGTAAAGTGGATCAAACTATAACTAGCTTTTAGAAATATATATATATATATATATATATAATTAAAGCAATGTTGGGGGTAAAACGAAGAAATTAATTTGCTCACTTAAGTACTGTACATAAGTAATTTAAAACTATATAATAATTGAAAAATCTGTCGGTAACAAATATTAAGAATATGTAATGCTCTTCTCCTCGAGCAGGCCTTGATCAATGGTTAGTGGGGGCTCAAGCCCTCACTCAACTTATTTGTTCTTATAAAAAGTACATATATGAATATGTAATTCATCATATCAATGTATACACACAGCCCCATTGAATATTAAAAATTTAATCTTATAATCTTATTACTATTTTTTTTTTTTAATTATTAACTCCCACTAACAAAAGTTCCTGGCTCCAATATGAGTTTGGGGTTGTATTCTTGAGAAACTAATTTGTTTAGTTGGTGAATCATTAGATCAAAGTCATCTTGGGACCTCACAAGCGAAAGGCGCACATAACGTTCCTCAGCGCCAAAAACGCTACCTCTGCGACCCTTAATATTGGCTTCTTCGAGGACTGCATAGCAATCTTTATCTTCTTCCCTCTCACACTTCAACCATGCGTAACCTGCCACAAGTATATGCATAATAACTTGAGAAAATGTTTCTTCCAAAAAAATAAAAAAAATAAAAAATCTTTTGGTAATCACCAAATTAATTTATTGTTCTATATAGAAATTATTATTAAGTTTACGGCTATTAGTCTAGGGTTAGTCTCACAAGATACCGACTTCTCACAACATACATTCACTTATATATATATTTGAGAGAAAGAGGAAAATAGGCTAAGACTTGAGATGAGTTAAAATTAATAGGCCAATAGTTTACATAAGTTACTAAATAGGCCAAATTACTGTTTTCGTCCATAACTTGCTGGTTATGAACCATAACTTGACAAGTCATTCCCGATTTTTATCCATAACTTGTCTGGCTATGAACCATAACTTGACAAATTTGTTTATAACTTATCTGGTTATGAACCATAACTTGACAAGTTATGGCCTATAATTTCTATAACTAAAAGTTGACATATATACTTTCTTAAGTTTTTCATATTGGCTTATTTCCCTATATTTTTTTATAAACTTTATAATAAAGTGTGTTTGACCTTAAACTTCTCACGTTTAGATACATATGTCGGAAAAGTACAAGATAATCTTTAGATGACTAAATTTCTTAGTGTTAGAGCTTCCTAATATCACTGTTACGTTTAATTACAGTCATGTTGCGATTTCATTTCGTCATATCACGTTGGGGAAGACTGTATATATATTTATGATATAGATACAGGTAGATATTTTTAATATGATATAATTACCTGGCGAAGGTCCTCTAACTGCTTGGAAGAAACTACAGTACTGAGCTCCTAGTTTCTGGAGAGAAAAACGACTAGAAACTGACAAAGTCTCATTCAATTTTTCCCAACGGTTGCTTAGCGTTTTGTAGCCAAACTCAAATATATCCTTTCCATTCCCTTGAAGCGCCACCTTTACAAGCTGTAATGCTCTTAACTGAGCCTCGCGAGAAATGCCTATAGTATTTAGGCTCACATGCGTTAACATTCTTTGATACACTTCCTCATCTTTAACCACTGCCCACCTGCATATAAACATATTCAGTGACGGAATCAGCCTACCACTTCGGTGGAACATACACTATTTTTTTTAGAAAATAATAACATAAAAAAATAAAAAAATAAAGTATCACAATATTTTTTAAGAACTACTACATACATTATGTATTAAAAACTCGTATTATTCTTTCGAAAACGCTACATAATATCTTTATTTTCGACACAATCAAAGATTTCTTTCTCGATGTATATGACTAATGAAAGGTCAGGGTTAAATAAAAAGTAAAAAAACTAAAAAAGAAAAGTGATATAAAGTGGCCGGGATATATATATATGGATATAAAAATTTTGATTGGAGGTTTAAGAGTAAAATTACAAAATTTTCAGACCACTCCCCACTGGGCACCAAGTGTAAATCCGCCACAGCATATACGTGCATACATACACATACATATACATTCATATATACATATACGTACACACATGTATGATTTTAGTCCCAAAATTTTTTAAAAAGTACTCTGTCAAATATTTGACATAAATATCAGCAGCAAAAATATGATACGTTATTTATTTATTTTTACAAAAATTAGCTTCAATGACTGTGTGTGTTTTCTAACTTGGGGAATCAAGACCATCTATTTTGAAATATAAACATCAAAATGAAATTTTGATCAGTTGTCTTCAATTTGATGGTCGAACCAGTCCATCAAATCAAATATATATATATATATATATATTTGTTATTATAATATCAATTATATGTCTATATAACACAATAAAATATAGTGTAAAGCCATATTACATTAAACTGATATTACTATATTACAAGTAAATGTTATATTTGTTGTTTGTTACGGCCACCGAACTTAATAATTTGCTTAAATAATTAATCTACTTTTTTTTAATTCTAAATGACCACTTTAAATTAAGGAAGGAAACGTTATAACTTATTACCCGAATCTACTACCAGCATGGCCTGTGAGCTTGGAGAGTGAGAAAAGCATAACTTCTTCATTGGCCGGAGCTGAATCGATTGCTGTAAAGTGGGGCCAATAATAGACTCGGTCATATATGGCTTTGACATTTGGGCCATGAAGAACTGATTTTTTCAGCTGCCCATCTGGATTATTTGGTGAGGTTACTAACTCAATTAGGTTAGTATTATTTGCATCTGAGTTGTTCTTCCATAAAGATGCCTCTCCACCAAACTTAAATTTCATTGATTCGAAGTAGTCCGTTTGCGATTTGTAAGTCTAACAAATTGGGGAAAAAAAAGAACAAATTTTATAAATTCTTCGTGAATTTTTAGCACTATAATTATAAAAACGTGTCTCAAAAGTAACACAACATAATAATTACTTGTAAGGAAAAAATAAACAAAAAAGAGGTTCTGGCTTTGTTTGATGTCATGAGGTCACTATCATAATTGTATCATAGTCAAATATAAATATAAAGAAATCTAATCAAAAATAAAAATTATCAAATAATATCACCCAATTTCTAACTTCTCCTAGAATTTTATGCAAAAAAGAGTCAGATATATATATATATATATATATATATATATGTGTGTGTGTGTGTGTGCGTGTGTGTAGTAATTAATTGATATATATATATATATATATATATATGGTGGGCACTAGAGTTCTTATTTAAAACCGTTGCATTTGTTTTGATCATGTTCTAAAACATACACTACGTAACTTCAATTAAAAAAAAAAATCAAAAGATCATAATCATTTGGTCAGTAAATATATATATATATATATATTGCATGTGCATATTCAAAAGTAAGATGGCAAGTACCCCATAATAAGGAACTGAAACGACAACTCTAGCAGGAGAGGAGGAATTTTGAGGGGACAGGGCATGAATTGCAGCGCTGAGGAGTTGAATTGAGCCAACACCAAAGACAATGAATCTTTCTTTCGTGACTGCATTTCCAACAATCTCATGCAATTCGCGAATGTGCTTCTCCAGCTCTTCCGTGACCATGGTGCTACTGGCGTAGCCCATTCGGTGCCAACCCGACAATAAAACTGCACTGCTTTCTGCGTTTTCCGTCCAGAATGGCTCCAAGAAATATGGATTCCCGCTGCCAAAACAATACAATTATTGAGTATTAATTAATACGATGGACACGCGCTCAATGTGATTGGACACGCAAATCCATAATGTCAACTTTTTTATACGCTGTACTCATAATATCTCAAATACAATATTATGTAAATTTAAAATAATAAAAATTATTCTCTAATGTAATATTATTTATTATATTAAAATTTTTAAATGTTATATTTTATTTTAAAAATAAAAATTTATTTATACAATTTTTAAAACTTAATAATTATAAAAAAAATAAATTTAGGCTCTGTTCATTTCGTTTATTCAAGTTTAGAATTCGAGTTTTGTTATAGTAAAAAGCTTTCACAAATAGTCACATCTAACTTTTTTGCTACAGTAAAAAGTTCTCACATAAAATCACATCTCAACTCAAATCAGTGAACTAAACAAGCCCTTAACATTTTAAATAGTATTATGTATTAGAGTCAAAACGAAAATAATATAGCTAGTATAATAATTTTAATGCTAAATATATAATTAGTATTAATATTTATATTAAAGATGATCTTAGTGCTAAATTTTGCATCAAATAGAGAATACGATAAATTTAGCGCCAAAAAAAAAAAAAAAAAGTGATCTTTTTCTACCCAAATGCTAGAACTTAGCATTACCTGTCAACATCTACAACACAACCAGGTAAAATCTGGGAGCAGTCTGGACCTCCAAAGCATGTATTGCACTCACAAGGCGGCGATTTATTTCCATCAAGAAGACTTGGGGATCCATCCAGGTAGGCTTTTCCATGGCCAGAGCAAGAGATGGCCGCCACATACTCGGCTTCCACCGCCGCTCTTCTGCTCCAACTTAGCTGCCACCGGCCATCCCACAAGTTGATCTCATCATGATCTCTCAAGATAAAGAAGATATTGACAATAATGGAAGGGACAAGCAAAAAGATGACTACGTTACAGGCTGGGTTAATTTTTGTATCCTTTCCCATATTTTCTCTCCTGTACTTTAGTTATCCCTTTTTTTTTTTTTTTTTTTTTCCTTCATGGTAACCTTACTCGGCCTTTCTTATAAAGTGAAGGGATCTACAACGGAAAGAGACCCTTGAAAATTTTCAAACGACACGTTTATCTCGTACACATATTTATGTAAATGTATGCAATGGATAATTAGGGATTAAATCATCATGGCTTGCGACAGCATCAACACAAATGGTCCCGTCCCACTTATAAAGTCGTCGGTCATCATATAAAATCTTGTCAAGTGAAAACAAAATACGACCTTGCTTTTATCATTTTTATTATTAAAGCAATATATTGGAAGTATAGCCAAAGGATACCCTTTTTATATAAGTTGGAGTTGGAAATATTTAATCTCCAAATATAATCAAATATAAAATTTTTCCTAGATTACATCTATAACCATTAAAAAAAATCAACCGCAAGATTAGAAAAAGTAATATTAAGAGCAGCTGACATATTTTATCAAAACTAGTGCAAGATTCATACGCAATTATATAGCATGGCATGATTGGACCAACACTCTATTTACCTTCAGATGACTTTTACTATTTAGGCTCCGTTTATTTTATTAATTCGAATTTAAAATTTAAATTTTGTTATAGTAAAAAGCTCTCAGAAACAGTCACATCTAACTTTTTACTGCAGTAGAAAACTCTCACATAAAGTCACATCTCAATTCAAATTAAAAACTCGAATCAGCGAACTAAATACGTTTTTTCCATTTCCATCACGCGTAGTGTGTGTATGTGTGTGTGTGTATATATATGTGTGTGTGTGTGTGTGTGTGTATTATCATCATCAAGGTCAGTGATTCAGAGGAATTACAGGCTTGTAAAAACAAACAGATGAATCGTATGCTAGCTAATTAGAAAGGGTTTTCGAATTTTGTTTTTATAATTTAAACTCTTACCATAGGAATTAATATTTTGCAACGATTCGTTTATCTCGTACATATATTTATGTAAATGTATGCAATGGATAATTAGGGATTAAATCATCATGGCTTGCGATAGCATCAACATAAATGGTCCGGCCCCACTTATAAAGTCGTCGTATCATATAAAATATTGTCAAGTGGAAGCACAATACGACCATCCTTTTATCATTTTTAGTAGGAAAATTAGATAAAAAATTATTTATGGGTTACATATTAAAAAAAAAACTATTTGAGAAAAATGTTTAAGCAAAGACACATCCGAGAAGAAATTTTTGAGGGGAGAAATTAAGGAAAAACAGTTACCAGGGCCATGATTGAAAAAAAAATATATTGACTAAAAAACTATTTAGGTTTCACACATTTGATAAAATTTATTTTAATAAGATAGTTTAATAAAAAAAAGTTTAATCAAATTCATTTGAAAATATAAGATTTAGAAATAAATAAATAAAAAAATGGATTGAAATGCACGTTTGAACCAGGCGTGCATTTTGATTAAATGTCTGTGTGGGAGAAAGTGTCTGTAGATAAATAATCCATATTTTTTTAACAGAAAAACTTAGAAAAATCATATAGAATATTAATTAGGATGTACATGAGAAAATAAGAGTTAATCAGAAGACCACATAAAATATAAAAAATAAAATTTGAGTAGGGACATATGTTAGAGAAAGGATTTCAATAGGATTAATTAGAAAAATAACATTTATGAGATAAATAGTAATTGAGAGTGTCATCAGTAAAAATAAATAAATAAATAATAAGCGAATAAATATTTGAGAATCAAAACGAAGCAGGTCATAATAGTTAATTAAGAAGAAATAGGAGCAAAATTTGCAGGTCACTCGTGATAAAATGATCTTTTAGAAGATATAAAGGAATATGTAGGATAATTAGAAGAAAAAAGTATTCTAGTAACACACATTAAAAAATAATTTAACGTGTTAAATTTGGAAATATAGAAGATATTATGAAAAACGTAACAAAAAGAAAAAGTATAAGGGTGAGAATAACAAAAATGAAGAACCAAAAAAGAATATAGAAAAGGAGGGAGGACAAAAAACACATCGATTTCTTCATTGCATATTGGATCTGAGCTGTCGAAGAATAATATGCAGTCGAGAATGGATTATATTTTGTTACTTTCTCCAAAAACTAGTATATACTTTGTCAAAAAAAAAAAAGTATATACATAATAATAATATATCTAAACTAAATGTACTCTAATCTAAACGTATATATAAGTGTTAAAAAGAGGTTGGTTTCTTTTTGATCATGTGCCAACCTCTCATTTATTTATTCATCTTTTGTTTTTTGTTTTTTGTTTTCACTATTCTTTTTACTTTTAATTTATTTCTTTTTTAGACTTTCTCCAGTACACTAACATATCGGTAGATCAAATTTTTTATCTGTTAGATTTGTATAAAAAAATTTTTTTTAGAGAAGGGGCTTTAAACTTTTATATAGTTTATTTTTAACTTTTATTCTTTTTCTTTTTAAAATTCTATCTTCTTTTCTTTTGTCTATTGTCTTTTTTCCCCCTAATATTATTTCACAGTTTATTTTTCTTTACAATATCTTTCTTTAAAATATTTTCTTTTTTCACTTTTTTTTAATTGAAATAATTGATTTCAAATATCTCCCTATTTAAGTTTTTTTGCTCAAAACTCCTAATAACTTTAATTATTTTTCGATGTAATTTTTTGAAATATTTTTTTTTTCTATTATTCTAATTAATGGACTTAGTTTCTAAGAGCGCTCGCATTTTGCTCAAAACTCCTAATAACTTTAATTATTTTTCGATGTAATTTTTTGAAATATTTTTTTTTTCTATTATTCTAATTAATGGACTTAGTTTCTAAGAGCGCTCGCATTTTAACACAATATCAAACTTATAAAATAATTCTTTATGCACATAGCACGTGGTTCAACTAGTATAAAGAAAAAGAAAGAGACATTTTTATTTAATAATATCACTTAGAACATTTCTAATGTAATGTTATAATTGATGTATCAATTATAAATTTAACATTTGAGTGTAAAAAATATCTCCAATACAATGTTATCTGTTGTGCTAAATTTTTCATATGCTATTTTGTAGTAAAATTTTCACCAAAAATAGCATATGAGAATTTTAACACTTCATTGCTATTGATTGAAATATTTACTTTTTCATGTTATCATTGCAATGTTTGCATTTTCTAATTTTTTTAAAAATAAAAATTTACTTTTACAATTTTAAAAACTTAATGATTATTTTAAAAAAAATTAACATTTTAAATAATGTTATGTATTAAAATAAAAATAAAAATAACATAATGTATCATAAATTTTATGCTAAATATATAATTAACATTAACATTAATATTATTTTTTTTAATATTAAATATATAATTAATATTAATATTTACATTAAAAACGATCTTAATAATTACGTTTCAAGCGGTTTCTGAAATATCTGCCCGCTAGGGTCATCTGTGCATATCTATTTTCCATTTTTCCATTTTGACAATTCTACCAAAAGAGTCGTGAAAACCATTAATTTGATGGTTTTTGATTAGTCGTTACGTGTACGTATTTACTACTGAGACAAAGCCTCGAATAATATGTTGCAAAGACTGAAGAAATTTAAAACACACGTTGTTGACGTCCTTATCCAAAGGGCGTGTCTTTGACTTTTTTTTTTTTTTTTCTTCCTTCGCTACTCACATGTCTTTGACTTGAATTATAGACTTTTGTCCTTTTCGTCCATTCCTTAAAATTGTTTGCTGATTATTTTTGATCATTCAAACTACATAATGACTACGGAAGTAATTTATTTAACTTTAATAAATAGATATAAATAAATATTTGCTACTCTTAGTAAATAAATTATTCACCTAGCATGCGCTATTTGCTTCAAATATTTAAAACCTTGTTATTTAGTTCAAAAAAGTGCTATGTCTCTCTCTTCCTTAATTATCATGTTTTTACTTACTTGATTCTTTGTTTATAAATTTTGTCCTTATTAATACTTTCTGTTGTGTGAAAAAATGTGGTTGACATTAGAACGACGACAGCCTGACACGTGACACTATTTTCCCTCAAAATGTGACAACTCTCAACGCTTGAAGCTCGCTTACCCTCAATGCTCTTATCTTATTAAGCTTATGCCGTCGCTAATTACTTAAGCATCGACAAGTCAGATTTTTTTATTTTTTTTATCTTTTTTAGTTAGGAGGATTAATAGTACATCAGATATTTATCCTCGATGGGTTTTTATGCCATTAAATATTACATAAAAACTTTTATTACCAAAATCATTGAAAATGTTTTAAATTTCTATTCATTGATTACATAGTTGATTCTTGTTTAAATATTAACGTAAAAAAAATATGTTTTTTTGTTTAAAATAAAGCAAACAGAATAGAAGTACAATAAAAAAACAAAAGGAATAAAATGTTGTAAACATACATTAGCAAAAAAAAAAAAAAATGTTGCAAACATATCACAATCACGTGTAATTAATTACTTTATTTTGATGTTACATTTTTCTCATCCACAAATAATTGTTTTGTTACTTTTGTACAGTTTCTATTTAAGATATATATAGTACTTACTACTGGTAGTTGGAATTTGGTTTAAAGTGATACTTCTTTAATTCTGAACTTTTAATTTTGACAATAACCCCTTCAATTGTTATAATTAGGCACATTTGAATAAATTATTCAATTGTTATAATTAGGCACATTTGAGTAACCACTTAAATCTTAAAAGAATTACCGTTTGAGCTGCACGTGGGGTTTTTAAAGAGTATTTTAGTAAAAGCTTATTTATATTTTAGCAAAAAAAATAATAGTAATGAAATTAAGAAAAAAAACATTATAAAAAACATAAAAATGTGATTAAAAAAACATAATTAAATAATTAATATAATACACACTAAGCTTCTCCGTGGGAAAACCTTAATTCAACCGGATAATACTATCTCCTCCACAGTGGTTTGTGTGAGGCGACACTCACTATCACGTGTGAGATCGGGGCCGGAGTTGGGATGTGCCGCCTCCTGGCGGCCTCTAAACTCTTGGCCCTTTGACTTTCTTCTTCTTTCTTTTTCTTCTTTTGTGTTTTGATTTTAGCTGTAGATCATTGAGTTTCATCCATGAACAAGGAAGGTTTGGGTGGATCTGGGCTAGGAAGGCTGGTGCTGTCTAAGTTTGGGCGAATCTGGGCTTGGAAGGGTGGTGGATATAGTTTTGCCGTCGTCTTCGGGTGTTTCCTCGCCGGTGGAGTGTGGTTTGGCTTAAGGTTCATAAGCCGGCCTTTGGATGCGACTACTTGGGTGTTATGTTGTTTGGGATTGGGGGTTTGGTGTTTTGCTTTGTCACCACGTCCTAAAGTTAGGAAGAAGACCTGCAAAGATCTCAGGATTTGAGTTCGTGCCGTTGAAGATGTGTTATTCTCATATCTGGTGCTTGTCAGCCGCGGGATCCAGTTAAAACTGCGGGAGCAGGATCTGTTAGAAAATCTTGAGGGAAAGGAGACTTGAAATATGTAGAAAGTACGCTTTCCTTAAAGCGTAATTTGCCCCCTCTCGTTAGAGATTACTTCGGGTTCTCAGCAAATCACTCGGAGGATATAACAAGCCTTTAAGTTGTTAATCACAAGCAAAATGACAACAACACTAAGAACACAAGAACTTTTTGAATTTCTGAAAATCTTTGAATAAGAAGAGAGAAGAATTGTAGAGTATATTTCTCACTCAATTTATCAGTAATTCTTGTTCTTTTTATAGTTTTTTATCACACCAATACGTACAGACACAACCAAACTTGAAAAGGCACCTTTCCCATTTGAATTTGTGTCAATTCAAGTTTCAAAAAACGCGTTTGATCGTTACGGCGCTGCAGCGCCAGTTTCTGGAAAACCAGAAACTGTCTGCGCGTGCCCGAGCGCCGCGGCGCTATGCTCTATGTCCAGTCTAGCGCTGCGGCACCCAGACTCAGCGCCAAAGCACTATACTTGCTGGAAATTTTGTCAATTCCAGCGCCGCGGCGCCAAAACGCCTTGCTTGCTGGAAATTATGTCCGCTTTTAGGTGTGATAAAACTTAACAAATTCTTATATATTATATTTAAACAATCCCAATAATCCCCCATTTGTTTAAACATAATATTGAAGAATTCTATCCAGAAACTGTATATATGCATAAAGTAAAATATCTTTCGATTTGAATTTTACCTTAGTGTAAGTTTCACAAATGTATATCAGAATTTCAGGTAGCGTAAGGCTTTGAACCGGTTATTCCTTATGATAATACCGGTGAAACTACACACATAAATACATTAGAGTTCAAGTATTCTACACAACACTCGCTTTGCACTATTCGTGGCCTTATGCAATCCTGATTCCTAAACTTTTCAAAGAGAAACTCCAGCTCTTCTTTGAGACGGCACCACCTCTAAGTTTATATAGGTGAAGTTCTTCCAGTATCTTTGTTACTTTAAGATACTTGTTCTTAAAACTGAACTTCATTAAGACTTAATCTTTACTCATCCCTCACACAGTAACAACCAGCACTAAAATTCCTTTTGGCTTAATGGTTAGTGCTGAAACTCTTCACTTATCAATGATTTGTTATTACCCATTGAATCTAAAATTACTCATTTCGTAATGTTAGATTGGGTTGCCATCATTGGTGGATTTTAGTCCAGGAGTTTTAGCCCCATCCCATTTGACGTCGTCCTTACTAAATCTCTCGAAAGAGCTTTAGTAAAAGGATTTGCCAAATTTTCAATGGATTTCACATATGTAAGAGAAATTATTCCATCTTTGATTAATTTCCTTACATAATCATGTCTAAGACTCATATGTCTTGACTTTCCATTGTATATCTCACTATATGCTCGAGCTAAAGTGGCTCGACTATCACAATGTATTGATATCGCTGATACATCCTTCATAGTCAAAGGAATCTCCAACAATAGGTCCCTTAACCACTCTGCTTCATTCCCAGCTGCTGCTAATGCAACAAATTCTGACTCCATCGTTGAGTGTGTTATACAGGTCCGTTTCTTGGATTTCTAAGAAATAGCACCTCATCCCAAAATGAACACCCAACCAGTCGTTGATTTGTTATCTCTAATACTTGATATCCAGCTTGCATCTGTATATCCTTCTAGAACGGTAGGGAATTTTGAATATTGGGGACCTAAGTAAATCTACTCAATTTACTAACAGCAAATGTTATATCAGGTCTTGTGCACTGCACTGCATACATAAGACAACCAATAGCACTTGCATACTCAAGTTGAGCCACTGCTCTTCCATCATTCTTGAAAAGTTTTATGCTAGGATCAAATGGAGTACTGGCTTCCTCTATTTTTAAATGATTGAACTTTTTCAACACTTTCTCAATATAGTGTGATTGGGTTAAAGCGTAACCCCCACTATTCAGCCTAACTTTGATACCCAGTATTGTATCCACTTGACCAAGATCTTTCATCATGAATGTGGATGATAGAAACCTCTTCGTTTCTTCTATGCCTTTCATGTCATTGCTCACAATTAGCATATCATCAACATAAAGACATACAAAGATAATACACTTATTACACACCTTTGTATATAAGCATTTATCTGAAGTATTATGAACAAAACCATTTGAAAGTATAACTGAATCAAACTTTTCATGTCATTATTTTGGTGCTTGTTTCAATCCATAAAATGATTTTACAAGTTTACACACTTTATGTTCATTTCCTGGTAGAACAAAACCTTCCAGTTGTTCCATATAGACCTCTTCATCGAGATCACCATTTAAGAATGCCGTCTTGACATCCATTTGATGAACATATAAACTATGGATTGATGCCAATGCAAACAATATCCTAATAGTCGTTATTCGTGCTACAGGTGCATATGTATCAAAATAGTCAATTCATTCTTTTTGTCGATACCCTTTGGCTACCAATCTAGCCTTAAAAGTGTTTAAAGTACCATTGGTATGATACTTTCTCCTAAACACCCATTTACAACCAATAGGTTTAGAACCTGGTGGTAAATTAACAAGCTCCCAAGTGTGGTTTGACATTATTGAATTCATCTCATCATTGATAGCATCCTTCCAAAAGACTGAATCCCTAGAAGCCATTGCTTCCTTAAAAGTTTTAGGATCATTTTCCACTTGTAATATCATAGGAATTTTCCTAGTGACATTAATCATACTTCCTTCTACTAAGTAAAAGGAAATAAGTTGAGAATTAATCCATCCGATCCCAAACTTTTCTCTTTATGGATTCTCTTGATTCTTCTTGGCTCAATAGGATGTTCAATGATCTTTGAAGATGTCTCCTCACGAGATTCTTCATATGTAGAACTTTGAAACTTGTCCTTATTCGCCAACAAATCTTCAAAGAATTCTACATCTATTGATTGAACTATCACATTGGACTCCAAGTTCAAGAGTCTATATGCATTGTTATTTACCGCATAACCTACAAAGGCACACCTAATCCCTCTAGGACCTAGCTTCGTCCTTTTAGGATCGGTGTTCTTGTAATAAGCAAGACACGCCCACACTTTGAAATACCCTATATTGGGTTTTCTTCTTCTCCATATCTCATATGGAGATGTTTCATTTTTCTTAAAAGGAATTTTATTAAGAATATGACATGCACTAAGAAGGGCTTCACCCCACAAATTAAATGGCAATTCAGAATGCAATATCATAGCATTAATCATCTCAAGAAAAATTCAATTTTTCCTCTCAGCTAAACCATTTTGTTCAGGTGTTCTAGGTGCAGAACATTCATGTATAATACCATTTTCTTCACAAAATGTATTAAAATCATTTGGAAAGTACTCACCTCCTCTATCACTCCTAAGAATTTTAATTTTCCTTCCCAATTGATTTTCTACTTCCGCTTTATATACCTTAAATGCATTAAAGGCTTCATCTTTATGTTTCAATAAATAAACATATGTATACCTAGATGCATCATCTATGAAAGTAATGAAATAACGATTACCACCTCTTGTAATCATTCCATTTAATTCACAAATATCGGAATGCACTAATTCTAATAATTGAGAATTTCTTTCAATACTATGAAACGGCTTCTTTATCATTTTAGATTTAACAAATATTTCACATTTTTTAAAATTATCAACATCACAATTGAATAATCCACACTTGATCATTCTTTTCATAGTTGATATACCAATATGTGCTAATCTACCATGCCACAAAGAAACAGGATCAACCATATAAGCAGAATCAACATTTTTATTAATAGAATTGTCAATAGTACATAGTTTGACCATTCTCTCACTGGAAAAGCCTTTTCCAACAAAAGAACCATTTCGGGACAAGATTAACTTGTCCGACTCATACACAGCCTTAATCTCAGGCTTACCCAAAAGATCCTCACTAGTTAGATTTCTATTCATATCGGGTACATAAAGTACATTGGCTAGAGTGATTTTCTTCCGAGAAGTGAATGCAAGTTCCACACCCCCTTTGCCAAGCACTTTAGAACGGACTTCATTCCCCATTTGAATTTGTCCTGATCCTTTTTAGGACCCAAATTCTTGTTCTTGTTGATTTATGAGGGCCTAGTCATGGCATTGGCTTTGGAAACAGCCTCATAAGAATTTTTATTCTTATCTCTTGCCCTTGACTCCTCTTCGATCCGAAGATGTTTTTGTATGTGCTCCAATGAAAAATCTTCAGAACTATGCAAAATCTTCTTCCTATATTTGTAACACCCTGAAGAATTAATTGGGATTAATTAACGTAATTGAGATTATTAGTGTGCCTAATCTGGATTTATTAATTGAGTATTAATTAATAAATGTTTCTGACACGTGTGAGTTTAAATAATTTCAAGGTATTTAAATATTCTCAGTATTTACATGTTTACCCAGAAGTGTGTATGAGCACATTTCTGAACAGTTATTTTAAATTTAGTGACACCTGCCTTTTATTTCTTTTTTTTTTCTTTTCTTTTCCTTTTTCCTTTTTCCTTTTTCCTTTTTCCTTTTCTTTTCCTTCCTTCCCATGCATTCACTCTCTTTCTCTCTTTCTCTTCACTCCCGCTCTCTCTCTCTCCCTCTCTCTCTCTCATTTTCGTCCCAAATCAAACGGATCTTGAACCAAAGAGAGTTTCAAAGCGTTTTCAACGTCAAGAGAATGATTTGAGGTAAGATTACTGAAAGAACCTCTCTTGAATCTCAAGTTTTCAAATTTCAAAACTTATTTTTAGTTCAAACCGGATATTGATGGTTTTTGAGTAAAACTAGGGTAGAAATTGGAGATCTTTGGTTCTTTGGACTTGTTTTAGGACCTAGAACCCGGATCTAGTGGTTTTTCTTTGAAATATTTCGATTTGGGACTGAGATTGCAGGTTTTTGGACTGGTTTCCGTGAGTTTCTCTCGCGCAGCTGATTCCACCGGTTGACCTGTCCGGTCGACCAGATCACATGGTAACCGGTCGACCGGTGCGGTTGACCGGATTGTATTGGCCTGACCGGTCGACCAGAGTGCACACCACCGGTCGACCGGTGGTAATGCACTGTTCTGTCACCAGTCGACCGGTTGACACGGGGTCTGACCCTGTTTGGCCTGAAATTGCTGTTTTGACCCATGTTTTCAGGGAGAACCCAAATTAGCTTCATTTGGGGACTTGAGATAAATGGATTAGCATCTTTAATCCTTGATTTGAGATTGAAAACCCAAGGAATGATAATTTGAAACATGAAAATAGATTAGGGCATACTAATTGGAAACCCTGGTATCTAATTGAGATTGGATTACTTTAGGAATGAGAATTAATCCTAAAGTGTTGTCTTGCATCAGTGATCGCTGAGGATTCAGACTGAAGGGGCTTGAGGAAGTAGAAGCCAGAAAAGGCAACGCTAGTCCCAAGTTTGATAGTGCGAGGTAGGATTTCTATCCCTTTTCCTTGTGAGCCTGTTTTCAAAAAAGGATTTTGGCATTGAAAATGTTTTAAAAGAAATGGGTTGGTTTGCGAAAGAAAAACTCTTTGAAAACCATGGCTTGTGTAGTTTATGAAATCCATGGCTTGTCCTGTCCATCGCATCCATAGCTTGTCTAGTCATGGAACTTCATGGCTTGCCCAGTCATGGGGCCCGCGGCTTGAGTAGTTCGTGGGGTCATAATAACGATTTCAGAAAGTTAATGAATGATTTTTTAAACTAAGAGATCTTGTGAACTGGTAAGAGAGTCTATTGCTGTAAGCCTAGATAGGATGCGGATAGTGCATCCTCGGAGGTAGAACCCGAAACTCAGTCCGGGTAGGCGAGGCACTTGGTTAAGTAAGTAATTTGTACTAATTACTTGCTGAAGCATGTAATACGGTTATTTTCAGTTATATTTTCTTTGAGAAAAATGATGTGAGGTTCCAGCTGTCTGTTAGAACTGAATGTCTATTTATTCACTTACCCATTTATTTATTTACTCGCACATTTATATATTCATTTATTTATAATGTTTATTTCAAATTATATCATACTGGGTCTTTCGCTCACGTTTTATGTTTTAAATGTATTAAACCCCTCCCATGAGATTCTAGGAGTGGTGCACAATAGCCGGATATTTGCTACAGAGTAGCTGAGTGTTGCTGCTGTTGGGACAAGAGAGGATTGTGTTCATCCTCTGACGTAAATGTAAGGAGTTGAGAATTCTGTAAACTCTAGAAATATTTGGATTAACTAGACTGTGGTTGATGTCTGTTGTAATTGATTATTTACATGTTCATGTATGTACGATACTGTATGTCCTGTGGGTGGAGCCCTGTGTGTTGTCAGAGGCTCGGGATTCTGTAATTTATTTATATTTTAATTCAGTCGAGTGGGGCTGGTCTGGGAATCTGCTTTATTAATCCCTAATCGAGCTCCACGTCACCCACCCCATTTGGGGGGCGTGACAATATCCTTTCCAAGTAGAAGACAATTTAGCAATAATTGCTCCTACTTGAAATGATTCAGGAAGTTCAATTTTTACAGCCCTCAATTTATTGACAATCACTTGCAATTCATGCACTTGTGGTAAAATTGGTTTATCATCAAAGAATTTAAAATCAAAATACTTTGAAATTAAGAATTTCTTGGTACCTTCCTCTTCCGCTTTGTATTTGAACTCCAATGCGTTCCATATCTCTTTTGCAGAAGATGTATTGGTGTAGAGATCATAGAGAGGATCGGAGAGAGCATTGAGTATGTGGCCATGGCATATCAACTCATCCTCATCTTGTTTCTTTCGTTCCGCCTTCAACGTTTCAGAGTCATCATCGGTTGGTTTGGGAATAGGCTCCAAATCTGGACTCAAAACATAGAAGATCTTCAATGCAGTCAAGAGAAACTTCAATTTGTCCTGCCTCCTTGTAAAGTTAGTCCCATCAAAGCGATCCAATTTAACCAAGTCCTGGTTCATCAATTTGATAGTGGCAACGGTAGTTTTGATCTCCATTTCAGCAGAATTACGCTTTAAGATTGTTAGAAATCTTGAGGGAAATGAGACTTGAAACACGTAGAAAGTACGCTTTCTTTAAAGCGTAATTTACCCCCTCTCGTTAGAGATTACTTCAGGTTCTCAGCAAATCGCTCGCAGGATATGACAAGCCTTCAAGTTGTTAATCACAAACAAAATGACAACAACACTAAGAACACAATAACTTTTTGAATTTATGAAAATCTTTGAACAAGAAGAGAAAAGAATTGTAGAGTATATTTCTCACTCAATTTATCAGTAATTCTTGTTCTTTTTATAGTTTTTTATCACACCAATACGTACAGACACAACCAAACTTGAAAATGCACCTTTCCCATTTGAATTTGTGTCAATTCAAGTTTCAAAAAACGTGTCTAATCGTTACGGCGCTGCAGCGCCAGTTTCTGGAAAATCAGAAACCGTCTGTGCATGCCCGAGCGTTGCAGCACCCAAGCTCAGCGCCGCGGTGCTATGCTCTCTGTCCAATCCAATGCCGCAGCGCCCAGACTTAGCGCCAAAGTGCTATGCTTGCTGGAAATTTTGTCAATTCCAGCGCCGCGGCGCCCAAACTCAGCGCCAAAACGCCCTGCTTGCTGGAAATTATGTCCGCTTTTAGGTGTGATAAAACTTAACAAATTCTTATATATTATATTTAAACAATCCCAACATGATCGAAAGCAGATGGTGAGAAAGACAGATCCGACGTTGAGGAGCTTAAATAATATGTTTTGATCTTTTCGTATCTTCCTAATCTTTGTTGTATAGTTTCTGGGATTGTAATAAGAGCGGTAATCTCCCCACCCGACTCTCTGTGTGATGGTATGTATGTGTGTAAAGTCCATTATAGGATTAGAATCTGGCTCATTATGAGTCGATTCTCTGTGGCTGAATACTATTGTAGAGTCACTTCTTAGAGAAGTCTCCACTATTAGATTTAGGGTGCGTTTATAATGGTTATTCGTGTGAACGGTACTCGCTCCTATAATTTTAGTGCAGTTATGTATTCTAATCTGTAGCGGTCTTTTGAGGACGTTTGGTTGATGAATTCAAAATCATGATTCAAAACTATTCTCAATTTATGTGTTTTTTTATCAGAGAAAATATTATAATGAATCACGAAACATGATTCGAACCGAATCATAACACGAATCTTGAACCAAACGCACATATTGCCATATTTTTCCCTAAAAAAACAAAAAAAAAAACTGCAACTAAATTAGAAAACCAAATCAAGAGGGAATAAGAGGAATAGTGAAAGTGGGAGCAGCCGACGAAAACAGATCGCGCCGTCGCAAGCGCTTTATCTCTGGGTTTTCTCAACTCCAGAAAAGAGGAAAGAATGAAGAGGCTCAACGGTTCACAAGGTACTTCTGGGTTTTCCTTTTTAACTAAAATTCATAGTTTGGAATTCACAAATTAGTTTTGAATTGAAGAATGTGTGTGGATAAAAGTATGCTAATTATGATTTTCCTCTTACATTTCACAAGGTAAATCTGGGTTTCAAAAGGCATGATGAAAAACCTCGTACTCTTTCACATTTGTTGCAAATGCCTCTTGATGATTAGATTGAGCGAGAAATTGGTAGTTTTATTCCAATGCAATTAAGTAATTATGAAGATTTAGAATCTAATTTTTACATGATTTAAGTACGATAATCATATTGATTCTAAAGTAAGCGTAGAGTTTTTTTTTTTTTTTTTGGGAGAAAGTATGGAAAATGATGGTGATTATGTCAATTTAGTGAGGATTAAGTTTCCCGAGACTTGTTTTCTGAGGAGAGTGAGGAGGATGGCGAGCGAAGAATTCGGGGAAGATGGTAGGAATCACAAGCTTATGGCGATTGCGGTTCATTGTGTTTTTTTAGAATCTGGGTTTGTTGAATGTGATGAATTTCATTTTCCTGATGAGTGGAGCCCTTCAATGGCTTTTACAATGTCTTTTCGCTATACACTGCCTGAAATTTTTACCTTGAATTTGAGAGAATCTATTGTTTTGAAGTATCAGATTCTAGGCCATTTTGTGAATGTATTTGGGTCTTTAACTAGTGGTGGTTCAGTGACTTACCGGGTGTGTTTGGATGAGCACAAGTTTGCACCGGCTATTGATTCTGTGTGTGCAAAAGGGGATGAGTTTGAAAGCGAAGTTTATGAGTTGTGGAAGATTGTGAAGGATGAGTTTGCATTTCCTTTGTTAATCAATCTTTGCGCAAAGGCCGGATTGCCCTCTCCGCTGTGTTTCATGCGGCTTCCGTCTGAGCTTCAGATGAAGATTTTTGAGTTTCTTCCCGGTGCTGATCTCGCAAAAGTCGGTTGCGCCTGTAAGGATTTGCGATACTTGTCTTGCAACAATGATTTGTGGAAGAGGAAGTATTCTGAGGAGTTTGGAATGGAGATGGCGGGATCACATGCAGTGATGCATTGGAAGAGGGCATTTGCCATTGCTGCCTACTGGCGGAGTAAGAGAAGGGAGGAGGCAGTGGAAGCAGAGGAGGCGGAGGACTCTGCGGCTGTGAAGTGGAGACGGTTGCCCCATCATGGTTGGCACATGTATAGTCCCATAAGAAGGGATCCTAATCCATTGGAAGTGCCTCGGATAATTGGTGGAGATTATGGCCATGTACCGGGTCTTTCCTTTCCTTCTTTCAGGCGGCCAGGTCGGTTTCCTCTCCTTCGGAGGACCTTTTCACCCCATTTTCAGTGGTAATGGCTGGTCAGGTGAAACTCAATTGCCGAACGCTGCAGGTTGATAAGCTTGTTGGTGAATTCAGAGATTGTCATTGTGTTGTAATGAAATTGATCAGAGATTCTTTGCT
>NW_010366684.1:0-2612 GCF_000414095.1 Morus notabilis
TCCTTTGTTGAGACATCAAGATGATTGGGAGAAAAAACAATGGGCGTCCATCGCCAATGTTGCTGGTTCTTTTGGCGCTCGGGTTTTTCTTTGCAACGTATAATCTATTGACCATCATAATACACAGCAAATCTTCGAACTCAGGGAGTTTGGCTGCTGATAGGTCGGAGTTGTCCGATCCCTTGACTCGAATGCCTGAAGAAACTAGGAGAGCGGAGAGTTCCAATTCAAAGTTTCATGTCGCCCTTACGGCGACTGATGCTCCTTATAGCCAGTGGCAATGTCGAATCATGTATTACTGGTATAAGAAGATGAAAGATATGCCTGGATCAGACATGGGGAAATTTACACGGGTTTTGCATTCAGGAAGTCCTGACAATTTGATGGAGGAGATTCCGACCTTTGTTGTTGATCCACTGCCGCAGGGCTTGGATAGGGTGAGAATTTTCTCCACCACTGTTGTCATAGTTATCTCATCTCGATTGCGGGATAAGTATAGTTTATAGGATATTTGTCTCTAAAATGATTCTGGTTTGTATATTTCTTTGTCTTATTTCTATGCCCTTTGCTTTTATTGCTGAAGAAGTTTACAATAGTAAACCAACGCACTGTAATGAAGGTCAGGGAATAACATTAACTATGCATATGACAGAGAAATGAGCTACATAGAAATGAGCTACATTGAATACCACAATACCGTATATATGGGCTGATATCTTCTTGAGATTACTGAACCCAATTTTTAGTTGAGTTAGAGATGTTTAATTCTGTCTGCCTTTTCTATGGAATTGATTGGTTTAGCTGCAATATGTTTATTCTAACGCTGATTCTTATTGCTACTCTTGTTTGCTATTTTTATTTTTCAGTACCATGGTTTACCAAGTTTCTGACAAACAAGTTTGATAATTCCTATTCTTATTTATGTTTGTGAACAGGGTTATATTGTCCTGAATAGGCCATGGGCTTTTGTGCAATGGTTGGAGAAAGCAACGATAAAGGAAGAGTTGGTTTTCTATAACTCATGTTATCTAAAAGTTTTATCCTTTCTACCTTGATGAAATCTGATATATGTTTTTTTTTCTTTTCTTTTTCTTCTTCTTCTTTCTTTGGTTGCTGCAGGTACATTCTAATGGCAGAACCTGATCATGTATTTGCAAATCCTTTGCCCAATTTGGCGAAAGGAAATCATCCAGCAGCGTTTCCATTTTTCTATATAAAACCCGATCAAAATGAAAAGATAATTAGGAAATTTTATCCTGAGGAAAAAGGTCCGGTGAACAATGTTGATCCCATTGGCAATTCTCCTGTAATCATTAAGAAGGTAAAACGCTTCATTTTTCTACCCAGTTTGTGAAATAATCTAGCATCTTACTGAAGTGATAATGCTTTGTATAGGAGGGTAACTGTAGAAGAAAATATCTAGTGGCCTACATCAGATAGTTTCTCCCTTGATCATCTTAATTACAACTGACCTTTTCTCTTTTAGCTGTACCAATATTGTCTTAAAATGTCGTCTTAACCAAATTTTCTTATTCAGTCCCTACTAGAGGACATTGCTCCCACGTGGGTGAACATTTCCTTGAGAATGAAAGACGACCCAGAGACTGATAAGGCTTTCGGATGGGTGCTTGAAATGTAAGTAGCACCTTAGAAGATCTGACATTTTTTTTTCTCAAAAGATCTGAGATATTTTTAGTTTCTCTTTGTGGGCTGTCAACATACCCTGAGATATCTGATATAGTATTGATATTTATATTATTTCTATCTTGAACAAAGGTATGCATATGCCGTAGCATCTGCATTGCATGGCGTCCGCCATATTCTCCGGAAAGATTTCATGCTTCAGGTTTGATGATCTTTTTTACTTTTCTTTTTCTTTTTCTTTTTCTTTTCGTTTGATATTGTTTCAACTCACGTAACGCATATCACTTTTACCACTCAGCCTCCATGGGATTTGGAAGTTGGTAACAAGTTTATCATCCACTATACATACGGATGTGACTACAATATAAAGGTATCTCTCAATCATGCACACGTAGGGAAGAGTCAGCATGCACACACAAAAACATAGCTGATTGCTTAATCTTATCATAGCACCTATTCTTTTGCTAGTGTTTATCTGTAACTATGGTACATAGATCCTGGAATTAAAAATAAAAATAAAAAAAAATAAAAAAATCTATGCTTCCAAAAATTGTTTTTCTTTCCTTTATGATAAAAAAAGTACTTAGTTGCATCATCAGTTACCCTATATTTTCTTAAGGTATTCATTTCATCTGTGTAATCACGTAGGGTGAACTGACTTATGGAAAAATTGGAGAATGGCGCTTTGACAAAAGATCTTATCTTAGTGGCCCTCCACCAAAAAACCTTTCATTGCCCCCTCCAGGAGTTCCTGAAAGTGTGGTAAGTCTATTAATCTCCATCTTGTCAGAGTCTATTCGAGAAATTAACTGTTAGAGGTTTATGGCTAATTTACGAAATTGGAATTGGTTCCAAAAGTTATATGCTTCGTAGTTTTGACATGTTTTTCAGGTTCACGACACAAATTTATGTTCATTTTAGTTGATCATGGCTGCTTTATAATCCACACTGTTCAATTAGTTGCTCTT
>NW_010366685.1:0-3321 GCF_000414095.1 Morus notabilis
GGTGGTTTGAGTACCTCTTCCCGGATGTACATTTTAGGACCAGCATGCCCCCCATCGGTTCTCTCCCCGTGTATACTCAGGCTGTTACAGCGGGGATGACTTTGCCAGTTCACCCCTTCGTTAAAGATTATTGCCATTTTTATGGCATCTCTCTTGCCCAATTGGCGCCGAATTTTTGGTACTGTTTTATCGGCGCCTGGGTTTTTTAGAGCTAGCGGTTTGATATGGATCTACTGCTGGATGATGTTTATGTACAGACTATGCCATGTCGCCAAATGCGAGGGATGGTATTTTTTGAGTGGACACGGGCGATCCTAGCCTAGGCTTGGAACGATGATACGAGGTATCCCCTCGTCGTCACATGGGTGGAAACCCATGTTTTTCATGATTCGGGGACCCTTTAATTTTCACCCCGAAGACCGTATGCCCCGCCGAAGGAAGGTACAAACTTCGTTTGAGAATATGGGTGAGAATTTGATACTTCGTTCCTTTCCCTTTTTCCTTCTTCTTCTTTCTTTTTTTTAAAAAAAAAAAAGCTTATAGTTCTTTTATCCTTTAGTCAACCATGATCGGCCAAAGCTTTCTGGAAATAGATTGGCGAGGGTTGAAAATGCCTTTTTGTACCTAGAGAATGCTCGCCATATCGACACCCTCTTAACTGAATCCAACCTCAGAGAGGCAGGGTTGATTCTTGACATTCTGATTTTCGCGCCGTCCGTGAATATTTTCATTTAAGTGACGAAGGTAAGCTCCTGGACTTGGCTCGATGCTTCCTTTAATCTTATTTGGCATAACTGTTAGTTGACTACATGTTGACTGGTCATTTGCTCAGAAATGGCCTATTTGAGGATTCAGCTTCCAGGCAACCAGCAGCCTCAGCTTACCCCGCAGCCTCAATCCAAAGGGGAAGAGAAAGCCAACACCTCTTCTCTGGCGCCAAAGAGAAAGAAGACCGCAGAGGTTTCTTCGGGGTCAAGGGTGGAAGCTCATGCACCTAAAAGAGGGCGCAAAGAGAAGGCGCCAGTGACCGGGACTTGGACGCCGACAGTTCCGATCCCCGATGTTGCTGGTATGCCTTCGGCGCCTAGGGAACGTGTCATTATGTCGGGTGCAAAAATTATGGATTCCAACTTCCAAGTCCCGGATATTTCTAACGCCGAGATTGGGGCCATGCTGAAGCTTCCTCCCCATTTTTCCTTCATCTTCCAGGCCTTGTACGAATCATTCCTTGACCCGCACTGGATCTCCGCCGCTCAGTCTTCTTTGGTGGATCGTCAGCGCAAGCAGATTTCCTTCCAGATTCATGTGAGTTTTGACCGTGCTTTTTTCATTTTTAGATTCGTTCTTCATATCTTTATTCTGACTCCTAATTTCTCAGGGCTTAGTCCTTGCCATTCTCAATCTTATTGATCTAGTCAAGGTTGAGGAACGTGGCAAGGAGATGGACAGCCTGGAAGCCAAGCTTACCTCTCTTTTTGATGCTGCCAATGAAAAGTGCTCGTCTACCGTCGAGGAGAGGGACGTAGCTGTGGCCAAGCTGGAGAGTTTGGAAGGAGAACTGGCCAAGCTGCCGAGTCTTGAAAATGAGTTGGCTAGTTTGAAGGCCGCGGTCGAAGAGCTTGCAAAACGGGCAGAATCCTCTAAGAAGAAATCGGCCGGAGCTACGGAGGCTGTGAAGAAGTGTTTGCTGAGGGAAAGGCTGAAGGGAAGAAAGAAGCTGAAGCCGAGGTCTCAGTAATGTTCGATGCCAAGCGTACAGAGAGTATTGAGGAGTTCAAGGCTTCTCCGGAGCTTATCGACATTCGTACTAAGGACTTTCAGTCTGCTGGTCAACCAATTATCGATCTGATCAAGCAAGAGCATCATGAGTGGGATTTGAGCTTCTTTTTTATTTCTCCTCCTCCTGCTCATGACAACACTTCTTCTCCGCTTGATGGTGATGACTCGGCAGCTGGCGATGATGCTTAGGGTTTTTCTTTCTTTTTGTAATGTTATATGTTGATACTTTTTATATAATATTTGGAATTTCCTTTCATTTTATGTTTTTTGAATATAGTAGATTTCATAACTGTTTATTACTTTCCTTACCCCTTAGGGTCGTCGTCTTAGAAAATTCTGTAAAATTTTCTAAAAGAGGGTTCGCCTCTCCACCTTGGAGGAGATGATGTTAACTTTACCCCCTGGGGTCATCGTTTTAGAAAATTTCATAAAATTTTCTTGTTATGACGTTTCTAAGTGTTTGCCCCGCCTCTCCTCCTTGGAGGAGTCGACGTTAACTTTACCCCTTAGGGTCATCGTTTTAGAAAATTTCATAAAATTTTATAAGTGTTTGTCCCGCCTC
Source organism: Morus notabilis (assembly GCF_000414095.1). Lineage (NCBI taxonomy): Eukaryota > Viridiplantae > Streptophyta > Magnoliopsida > Rosales > Moraceae > Morus > Morus notabilis. Next base: position 2,342 of record NW_010366685.1, read on the forward strand.
TCCTCCTTGGAGGAGTCGATGTTAACTTTACCCCTTAAGGTCGTCGTTTTAGAAAATTTCGTAAAATTTTTTAAGTGTTTGCCTCGCCTCTCCTCCTTGGAGGAGTCGACGTTAACTTTACCTCTTGAGGTTGTTGTCTTCTAGCGATCCGTAGATCCCTTATTGCCCCCATGTCTGTTTAATATACCTTAGCTTTTTAAGCAAACATGTTATTAAGGGGTGAATTCCTCTTATTTTTGAACAATATTTTTGCAAACTCATCAATTTATTTAAATTGCCCAAAATATAATTAAGATGCGTAAAAAATTACATACACTATTAGTAGTACAACCTTAGCTGCTCTGCATTCCACGGATGTTGAATTTGCTTGCCGGAGAGGCTTTCCAAAATTTAAGTGTCAGGACGCAACACTTCCCTTATTCGGTAGGGTCCTTCCCAAGTTGGGCCCAAAGGACCAGTATTTTTGGGTTTCGTACTCTGTGTTACCCTTTTCAATACTAGGTATCCTTGGATGAACTTTCTTTGTTTAACTTTCTTGTTGTAATATCGTGTTGTCCTTTGCTGATAGGCGGCGAGGCGTAGTTGGGAGATGAGCCTTTTTTCTTCTAACAGGTCGAGTTCTCCATTCATGGCTTTTGCATTTCCGTCGTCGTTGTAGACAACAGTTCTTAGAGTCGGCGTCTTAATTTCAATGGGGAGTACCGCCTCGACGCCATATACCATGGAGAAGGGTGTTTCACCTGTGGTAGTTCGACTTGTCGTTCTATATGCCCACAGGACCTTTGGAAGTTCTTCTTCCCATTTCTCCTTTAAATCGTTGAGCTTATTCTTTAGGGTATACTTCAATATCTTGTTGACAGCCTCGACTTGACCATTGGATTGTTGACGTATTAGCACTGAGAAGTCTTTTCAGATGCCTAAGGTGTCGAAGAACCTTCATGTTGAGGCATTATTCAATTGTTTCCCATTGTCAGATACTA
>NW_010366685.1:4541-6373 GCF_000414095.1 Morus notabilis
GACTTCGTGTGTGGTGGGAGTTGGTCTATGAGAGAACTCAGCCAGGAAATCTGCCAGTGCATGTCCCTTGATTACTACTCTTGGTACATACTTAATGTCGAACTGGCTTAGCTCTACCGACCATTTGAGAAGTTGACTAGAAGTTTTAGGTTTTTACAACGCCTGCCTTAACGGGTGGTTTGTAAGAACCCGTATTGTGTGGGACTAAAAGTAATGCCGAAGCCTCCTTGAGGCTACGATTAGGGCGAGGGCCAGTTGTTCCATTTCAGTGTACCTTGACTCGGCGTCGAGGAATCTTTTGCTCAAATAGTAGACTGGCAGCTGGACCTTTTCTTCCTTTCTTACTAGCACAGAGCTCACGGCGTGTTGTGACACAGAGAGGTATAGGCTCAGCTCCTCGTCGGTGATGGGTTTTGACAGGATTGCCGGCCTGCCCAGGTGCTCCTTCAATTTTTGGAAGGCTTCTTCGCATTGTGGCGTCCATTCAAAATGCTTACTTCCTTTTAAGGCATCGAAGAAGGGAACCTGTTCAGAGCGGTGACACACCCTGTCAACCTTTGCACCTCTTTTGGTTTGGTTGGAGACCTCATATCCTGCAAGGCTTTTATCTTTTCGGGATTAGCCTCTATCCCCCGGGTACTGACCATGAAACCAAGGAATTTCCCTGATCCAACTCCAAAGGCGCACTTTAAGGGGTTTAACTTCATGTGGTATCTTCTACACACGCCAAACATTTCTCTCAAATGGTCGACGTGCTGGGTGGCCCTGGTACTTTTTACAAGCATATCGTCGACATAAACTTCCATTGATTTGCCGAGCAGTTGAGCAAACATTTTATTCACGAGCCTTTGGTATGTAGCCCCTGCATTTTTCAAGCCAAAAGGCATTACCTTGTAGCAGTAGAGGCCTCTATCGGTTATGAAGGATGTGTGCTCTTCGTTGGTCGGATGCATGGGGATCTGGTTGTATCCGGAATAGGCATCCCTAAAACTCAGCATCTCATGCCCTACAGTGGCGTCGACCATTTGGTCTATTCGAGGGAGTGGGAAACCATCCTTTGGGCGTCTCTAACGAAACCGTTGTTGATCAACTTATCGACCTCTTCTTTCAACGCCTCGTACCTCTCCGGGTTCATTGGTCGGCGCTTCCGGCGTTTGGGGGGATATGAGGGGTCGATATTCAGATAATGGCATATGACTTCTGGGTCGATCCCTTCCATATCCGCATGATTCCAGGCGAAGACATCCAGATTCTTTTTGAGGAAGCTCTTGACTTCCACCCTAAGTGATGGGGTTAAGTCAGAACCTACTTTGGGCACTCTGGTTGGCTCGTCCTCGTCGACTTGGATCTCCACCAATTGTTCGACGGGTTGAGACCATGTGGCCTCCTGTTGGACCCTGGGGTCTATGTCCTCAATGGCGCCTTGATAGACCATTCTGGACTCCTGCCTCCCAGGCTGGTCATATCCGCGTAAAGCATCAGAATATGCAACCCTAGCCTCGTACTGGTTGCTCTTTATTTCACCTACACTATTTGGGGTAGGGAATTTGACCTTCTGGTGGTAGATGGAGGTTATTGCCCTTAGCGCCTGAAGGGTCGGCCTTCCAATGATGACATTGTATGGGGAGCCTCCCTTTATTACCAAAAAATTGGTCATTATGGTGGCCTATCGAGGTTTCTCCCTGGCGGTTATAGGCAGCCAAATTGTCCCCTGAGGGATGACGGAATCCCCAGTGAAACCATACAACGGCCTGGAGGTTTTTTCCAATTACTCCTTCGAGACCCCCATCTTTTCTAGGCAGTCGGAGTATAGGAAGTCTACCGAGCTTCCA
>NW_010366686.1:0-761 GCF_000414095.1 Morus notabilis
AAGAATTAATTATTTATTAAATAATGTGATTATTTAATATCGAATTTTAGGACACACGTGTGGTGGGGACCACATGTGGTACACGTCCATAATAGGGAGAATCCCTCTTAGATTCAGTTAATTGCTCTCCAAGTTATCCATTTACTTGTTGGACAAATTATCTAATTAAAATTCAAATTAAATTGCAGTTTGACTTTAATTAGATTTTGAATTTGGTTTAAAATTGGAAACAGAATAAAGGAGAAAAAAAAAATTCCCATCCTTATCTACAAGTGGCACCACACCACAAGGTATTTCCCTGCTGTTGCCAAATTTTACAAGTGCCAAGAGATTGAAAAATTTGTTTCAAAAGTCAAATGGAAAACTATCTCTAAAATTCTGGAAACTTTATCTTTTGAGATAAGGTAGATTTTTCATAGAAGTCTGAGAGCCTCTCTATAAATAGTAGATTGTAGAAAAATAGAAAACACAATTTTTTCTCTCCTATTAGCTATAGTGGCCGGTTTTCATGGAGAAAAAAAGGGAGAAAAGTTCTTCCAATCCCAATTCCACACCGTACATGTGTTTATGCTCATGGAAGACCTATGAGAGAGTGATAACTGTTTTCTCTGTTTTCAAGTGTCCCAACACATATGTTCCTAATAGAATCAAGAAATTGACGAGAAAGTCTCTGCTAGTTCCTGAATCGAATTCGGGTGCGGAAGCGTGGGGGGGGGGGAAGCGGATCGTGTATAACAAAAATTTCAGAAAAAATTTTGAGA
>NW_010366687.1:0-1043 GCF_000414095.1 Morus notabilis
ATTTGATAATGTGTATTCGATCCATTTAAACAAAACATATGAATTTTCCACCCTATAACCCGCCATATTCTCGTTATCACAACTTTTATTATGATAGGCAATTTAGCCATGCTCTTGAGAATTCCTATAAACTAACGGAAGATTATGTTTGGGTCATAAATTACACGGGTTATTTTCACACTTTTCTCTCGGTCCAAAATACTCCTTGGAAAATTGTTATTGATGAGAGTAGTGAGATTAATGTTGTGTCATCTAATTTTGTCAATCGTTTGAATCTTGACATTGAGCCTCACCCTAGACCGTTTTGGGTGTATTGGGAGGATAAGGGTTATTTTGCAATCACCGAAAGATGTCTATTACCTCTTAAATGTGGTCCTTATAAGCAATATGTTTATTGTGATGTCCTTCCTAATGTTACTCAGATTTTGTTAGGACTTCCTTGGGTTGATGATCATGATGTGAGATATGTTGAAGGGAATCAATACGTTTTTAGACTGCATAAGAAAACTGATTTGAAACCTGCTAAACCAAAAGAAAAAGCCTATATGTCTAAGCCTATTCTCCCTTCCCCAATTCCTAGTGTACCAAACCCATCTACTGAGAGTGATGGTGCAAAAGATGAGGTTATGAAAAAACAAATTTATTGACACTCCTTGTCCCGAGCCTATTGTTGATGAGCCACCTCCTCTAAAAACCATTGAATCCAATTCCTCCAAATTTGTTGTTGAAAGTGGATGTAATGCATATTTACTTAAATTTCCTCCTAATTTGATTATGGAATTAATTTTCAATGAGGTAGAATTGTTTCCTAACCATGGTGATCAGAAGCCTCAAGTGTTCTTGATGTTTTCTCTACAGCTAAAATGTCTCCACAATCAACTTGCAAGCACCGATGGCTTGTTTAAGAATCCAATATTAAGGCCAAGAGATTTCATGCTTTTCAGATTGTTTCTTCATGATTCTTTTCAGTTTAAAACTTCAACCTGGGGAGAATGATGACGAATTAGATTAGAATTACTTTAATATTTAAATTCAATTTAGGA
>NW_010366688.1:0-429 GCF_000414095.1 Morus notabilis
CAGCCGTTAGATCGAAGCTCTCTTCACACTCTACAACCGTCCTGGGAAGGGTGAAAAATTTTGGCGTCGTAACGGGGCGCATCAGCCGTTAGATCGAAGCTCCCTTCGCGATCTACAACTGGCACGGGAACGGCGACATCTTTTTATGTCGTAATGGGTCCCATAATCCGTCAGATCAAAGCTCTCTTCCCCCTCTACAACCGCCACGAAAGCGTGACAATTTTTGGTGTCGTAACGGGGCCCACCAGCCGTTAGATCGAAGCTCTCTTCGCGCTCTACAATCGCCCCGGGAAGGGCGACAAATTTTGGTGTCGTAACAGGGCCGGCCCATCAGAGGTTATATCGAAGCTCTCTTCGCGCTCTACAATCGCCCCGGGAAAGGCGACAAATGTTGTTGTCGTAACGGGGCCCATCAACCGTTAGATCGAA
>NW_010366689.1:0-796 GCF_000414095.1 Morus notabilis
TTTTAAAGGAGATTCTCATGAGCTTTTGGAGAGATTATTAAAGGCTTTGATTTCAACAAGAGATTGAATGGGTTAAATAGAATATTTTCAGAAAAGAGTCTGTGAGTTTTTGTGAGCCTTGTGCGCTGTTGAGATCGTCCTTCGAGAGAAGGATTTGTTGCTTTCGGGAGGAAGCTCTTTCGGTCGAAGGGAGTTCGCCGTGCAGTTAAGAAGACGTGTGGTGCACGCTAAACAAATCACTGTGGAGATTCGTCACAGCGGCGTCGTTGTCTAGGAGGGAGTCCTTGAGTAAATAAGTCCGTCCAGTGCCTGTAATTTCTGGAACATAGTGAACTGTTTATTGTCTGGGCGTGGCCCCGCAGAGTAGGTGTGTGCACCGAACTGCAATATCATATTGTGTGTTCCTTTACTTTCTGCACTTTATTTTACTCGAACAACTGAACGTAATTAACTCAAATCTAACAAGTGGTATCAGTGCGGTTCACTGACCATAAGTTCGGTGAGATCTTGGAGAGTTGATCTGTTATGTTTGGAATGGATTTTCTAAAGGAAAGAGGTTCAGTTGTACGTCCCCCTCTGCTCGATGGTTCGAATTATTCATACTGGCGGCCCAGATGAAGGCTTTCTGTTGGAGATTTTGTCAATTATGTGTAAATATTTATTCTTTCTGTTTATTGTATGATTTAGTCAAAATAGGAAAGTATAAATTAGGAAGATATTGTAAGATTGTCTAGCATAATTTAGGGGTTCTTTCCTTAACTTTCTCTCTTAATTGCCGTGACCAATGGCTTACTAA
>NW_010366690.1:0-803 GCF_000414095.1 Morus notabilis
TATCAAAGCTGCTCCGTATGAAGTTTTGTATGGTCGTAGATGTTGTTCAGCGATATATTGGCATGAAGCAGGAGAGCGAAGATATTTGGGTCCAGAACTTGTGGACCAAGCCAATGAAGCTATCAAGAAAATCAAGGAAAGATTGAAAGTCTCTCAAGATCGACAAAAGAAGTATGCGGATAGAAGACGACGACCACTGGAATTTCAAATAGGCGACCACGTATTTCTGAAAGTTGCACCAGTCCGGGGAGTAATGAGATTTGGAATGAAGGGTAAATTAAGCCCTAGGTACATTGGGCCCTTTGAGATTATTGAGCGCATAGGAAAAACTGCATATAGACTAGCCCTTCCACCGAGGCTATCTGGAGTGCACGATGTGTTCCATAATATTTGTGGGAACCATCTCATGTGTTGAGTTATGAAACGATAGATGTGGATCCAGAACTATCTTATCAAGAACAACCTATAAAAATTCTGGATAGAAGAGAGAAGGAATTGCGGAACAAGATCATCCCACTTGTGAAGGTCCTTTGGAGGAATCATGCTGTCGAAGAAGCAACTTGGGAGTTGGAAGAGGATATGAGAAAGAACTTCCCAGCTTTGTTTTAAGTTTCGAGGATGAAACTTTTGTATGTTATAGGGAATTGTAACATCCTAATTTTTGGACTTAAACTTTTGTGCTAATTTTGTATGAAGGAATTGTAAGAGAAATGATAAAAGCATTTAAGGACTAAATTGCAAGGTTTTAGGGGGACATGATTGAAAGAATTTTCGTAGTTGGGGGCCATATTACAATATTAAGA
>NW_010366691.1:0-4893 GCF_000414095.1 Morus notabilis
AAGTAATTTTTGCTGGAAAAAGGTACAATTAGATGTTTCTTTTATTCATGAGTGTGGTTTTAATGGTTACCCGAATATTTATCCATCAATGGGTATTGTTATTTTGGTCGTAAGATATTTATCTAACGGTTGTAATAAATTAGATAGTTGACTACAAAATTAATAACAATTAATGAAACTGAATTTTTATTACGCCACGTTATTAAATTTTTATATTTAATAGTCACTACTGATAGAAACGTAACCATTGAAAACAAGTCCATATATGTATGTATATATATACATATATATTTTTTAATAATAAAAAACTTTACCTACACTTTTAAAATGTTTACCCACACAGTTTTTATCATCACCTAGACATTTAAAACAATAATATCCACACATAATTTTAGAACAAAATGAAAATTAACAATACTTTTACCTACACAAAAGAATCTTTACCAACACATCAATCCACCAAGTCACGACACATCATTGACATGTCAGAGCCACATCAACGCTATATGAGCATGTGGCATGACACGTGTGCAATATCAAAGGAGTACACATCAGTGCACGTGTTTGGCCACGTCAGCCGCCAAGTCAACAAACCTCTAATGTGGTTGTGCCATGTGGATTGCCATGTAAGCATTCTACTCAATAAGTTTTGCCACATAAGCATCCTAATCAGCAAATGTCAACCATGTGGATTGCCACATCATAATCCACATCATCCGCCACGTTAGATTTCAAAGCAAAACTCTTACATTTTTTGTGACTTGTTACTTACACATTTTTGTGTGGGTAAATAGTACTCTTTGCCTACACATATCAAAAATGTGTAGGTAAAGACTTTTCTCTACACGATTTTGCTTACACATTTTTGACACTTTTAAAATGCGTGGGTAACACATAGAATTTTTCAAAAAAATGTGTAGGTAAAGACTTTTCTCTACACGATTTTGCCTACACATTTTTGACACTTTTAAAATGCGTGGGTAACACATAGAATTTTTCCTAATTTTCTTGTAGTGGCATATGTATAAGCTAAAAATTTATACGATTCACGGATGTACTTTAAAAATTGTGCAAATTAGACGCTTTCCTAAATACTATATATGCTAATGTGCTCAACTAATTAATTAGATTTCTAAAATTAACTCATTAGTTAAACAGACAAATTAGCAGCGTAAGCTTCTGTATTCTTTAAGGCTTCTAGCTGTTCATTCCATAATGGCACAGAAAATATATGCAGAACTATAATCGAAAGGGAGATGGTTGTCAAGATCTTCACTTATATTGTGATAAGTACTTACCATGTAAAAGACATTTCTCCATTATTTTTATATCTACTTTTAATGATACATTATAATGGCTACAACATGTTTAAAAAATAAAAAAAAAATAAAAATGTTGTACAAGATCATAGTTATAAAAGAGCTTAAATAGGTCAAAATAATTTTTAAATTTTCTAGTAAGCAATAAAATTTTAAAATGAAGTTTATAATATCTTATTAAAACTCTGATATAAGTTTTAAAGTCTACTAAAAATTTTTTTTTAGAACTTTTCGAAAACTCTGTCAATAAACATATCTTACACTCCAGCCTCAAATCTCAAGGAAAAAAGTGTAAACCCGTTCTACTCTGATCAGTGATCAGTTACTCCAAAACAAACTAGGACTTATCATATAAACCTAAATAATATCTTCAATTTGGTTCGAAATAGTTGAATGGTGCAAGGGTGGAATCAGCCAACTCGATCGGTGCAGATACCTGTGGACCTTTGACGCTGAAATATCCTCCAAAATGCGACAATTTATTAATACTCACTTTCGTTTTTGTATTTCAGTGCCTTTTCTTCAATGTGAAAGCGAAATGTTACATGTATAATGTATGTATATATATGCAAGCATGCATACACATTAAACACACGCGAAAGTGTACACCGAATATATTTGTTTGATTATCATTTTTTTGTATCAAGTAGTGTGATATTAATTTGTTTAAATACATTTAAATTAATTATATACGGAGCTCATATATATATTTATAAGAAAATGTATCAAACTCCTCATATATTGACAATCCATGAGATATCATTCAATATAAGAGTTTATAAATAATTAATAAAAATGTATTTTGTTTTAATTAGCATACATCGGTCTTGATTATTTTTTTAATATCATTACTAAGTCAGTAATTACAAAATGCAATTCTATCATAGCTCATAGTTATTATAATATAATTACTAAAAAAAATCTGACATATTTAAAAAATAAAAATCAATGATAGATACATATATATATATGTATATATATTATATATAATATATATCGAGGAGAACATATATACGAAAAATAGGATTTTTTATGGAAAAACAAAACAAAACAAAAAAATCTATTTCATCGGACTTCGCCGGCACGGACGAGGTTGTCCTGCAACGGTAGTAGTACTTTCATCTGGTGTCCTATACCCTAATATTAATCTTGAGTTGCTGCTAGCCACAGAACATGCATGGCATACGTCTTAATCAGAAAATGTAGCTGTCTCAAGTTCTGCGACAATTATGATTGGAACATTAATGATAATATGCTTATGGAAGGAAAGACGAAAAAAAATGGCTGTCATGATCCGTCGAATATATATCTGATCAAGAACTAATTATCAAGGTAAAAAATAATTTTATTTGGCCCTTAGCATTAAGTACTACACTCGATTTAGCATGACTTATTTCCCTTTTTTTTTTTTTTTTTTCCAAATGAATTTTATGTTGAATTCATGCCTTTTATTTCTTAATTTATGTTTATGATTTACTATATATAATTAAGTTTTTTTTTTTTTTTTTTTGTGCCGGAAATTTTGTTTAAGTTAGTTCTTGAACTAAATACATGTTTTCAATATATATATATATTTTTCAACGTAAATAAATAGAGGATAGTGAGTAGTCGAGGGGCGGGGCTATCCATGGTCGAGTGTACGCGGCCACCTTACCTAATTTTTATTTTTATTTTTTATAATTTTGTATGTATATTCTGCTAAAATTTGTAATTTTTCCCCTCTAAAAATCTGAAATTATATGTTTGCCCCTTCCTCCCTCCCCTTCAAAATCTGAAGTTCTCCTCACTTGTTAATCTGGCTTCCGCCCCTAAGGATACCCACTCAAGAAATCTTGCTTTTCATGTGCGCTATCATATCCTAAGAGTTTTATGTCCTATATCATAACCCTTTGTCTCTATTATATATAAATGTGTGTGTGTGTGTAAAATATATGATGACAACAGTGAAGTTACTATATATTGGCCCGAGACACACCATACTGCGAGTTACCTGTATATTCTTCTTTTAAGAATAATAAAAAAAAAAATCGTCTTTAAGCGTGCGTGTTATTTATACATTTAAAAGAGAGACACACCTTTGTGTGTGTTTATATACAATTTAATACATATACACACACACACACATATATATATATATATATATATATATATTAGAGATCAGAGGATGATTTTTTAAGTAGATATATATCCGTATTCTCTTTTGGAGGATTGTGGAAATGTTAAGTAGCGTAAAAGAACGCAACAAAAAATAATGCCGAAGCAATAAAGTTAGTGAGCAAGACATGGTCCACGAGAGAAAAGATATTATCTGCTAAACAGATGGACACAAAATGCATAAAAATACTTGCATTGTGTGCTTTCTGATTCCTAGACCCACCAAAAAATTTGTCCAAATGCGGATATTGGATGCCAATCACTGCCTGTTTATGGGTTCAAGGCCCACTTATATATTAACAAAATTCTGCTTTTTTATTGACTGATTTAACCTTAGTATAGTCTAGCTAATTAAACCGTAAAAAAGAATTATTCGATCAAAAATAGTTTTAAGAAAATTATATATTTATGTAACTCGAAAGAATGTCTAGATGAAAATATCTTCTTATCTTAGTGAAAAAAGAAGACCATGGGTTAGTTCAATTGGTAAATTCTATGGCACCAATAGGTATCTAGCTAGGTAAAGATGCCTCTTTTAGGATGGCCGTTGTGGGTGATATAGTGGAAAAATTAAAGTTAAAAAAAAAAGAAAAAAAAAGAAAAGAAAAATCCCGCAAACAAGTCATCTATTGTTCTTACCTAACTCGATTTACTTTTATTTTGTCCCACTACGGTCATCCTATTCATGTTGTTTGATCTGGTGGTTATAAGCAGGTTTTATTTTGTTTTGTTTGTTTGTTTGTTTTTGTTTGTTTTTGTTTTTCACTATCTAACTAAACTACGTTCAATTATGCAGTGTTGTTTGACCTAGGTTTCCATCATGTAATCATCAATTATATTTACTTGTACTCATAAATGTTGACCACGATGTTCACACACTTATTGGAGTCGCCAGAGACTGAAATTTATTTATCAAATACGTCGTTTTTTTTTCTTGAGAGTTTCTCTAATTTGTATCAAAATTATTTATTTTACGTATTTTCTAATTTAATGTGAGTTCTAATGGTCAAAAACTGAACATACCAATAAAAAAAACTCTACCAGAGAATTTATTTATTTTTTTCATGGCTACAAAACTAGTGAAAAAGCCAAGCCCTCTATAGTTTTCTTAATGGAAAATTATACCTAACATGAAATGACGTTTTTCTCCAAGGAGCATGAATGGCATGGTTGAAAAGAGTATTTAGCTCTAACTCTGAAGAGAGCCTTTATTTGGTGCCTTGAAAAGTCGCAATAAAAACCGAATAGGGAGAGACATGTGGGAAAACAAGATATGACAGCTGTCCCGAGTGAACTGATCATTTTTGCATTCATTTAATCAAATTGTAATATATAGAATTCCGTCTCTCTTTTTTTTTTTTTTTTTTTTTTCATTTTTGAAAAAAGGTTACATTAATCATCATAGGGAAAGGAACTTTGG
>NW_010366692.1:0-915 GCF_000414095.1 Morus notabilis
ATTTATTTATTAATGAATATAATTATTTTAACTGTAAGATGTTAATATAACCATCATATTAAATTAGATAGTTGACTAAAAAATTATAACAATCAATGAAATTAGATTCTTATCATGCTATGTCATTAAATTTTTATATTTGATATTAACCACTGATAGAAACATAATCATTAAAAACTTGTCCATATATAGATATACTTATATTATAAATATATATATAGGCTTTTTCTTTGGTCCCTTCGGAAGGACCGACTCTTTAACATAACATGTAGTTATGAAAACGAAACATGACAATTATTGAACATAATATCGACGTTAGAAAGAAATGATATAGTTCTTAGATGACTAAATTCTTTAGTGTTACTGCTCTCCAATGTCGATGTTACGTTTTTTTAACCGCGTGTTACATTAGAGGGATCTCCTATCGAAAGGTTTCGATACCGAAGAAAAGCACAAAGATGTATAAGGTTGCACTGGGGCGTTTCTCTTTTCTTATATAACTAACGTAGACACTCTTTTTTCTCTTGTTACGTTTTCCTGATCTGTACGTTTACTAATAAGGTTCTTAGTGAGGTTTATTTTAGAAACTGATTTATAAAGATTTAGCTTCGACTTAATCTTGTGGTGTCAGTTTCTACTAGTTATGTGGTTTCTTTTGTATGGTTGGTTTTCCCTATTTGAGATTGTTTCCTTTAATTTTCAACTTTTTTTTCTTGTAATTTTTTTTTCAATCACTTGAGTTAGAGGTTTATGTGGGATGAATTAGATTTTGAATGGATTCATGCCATGGTTGGCTCGTTACAGTATTTTCTCTCACAATAGACACACGTAAATTAAAAATGGTTCTGAATCATGATTCTGAACTTATGAACCAAACGTCAACTTAATTTCTCCTATATGCAAAATTGTCTTTTC
>NW_010366693.1:0-9537 GCF_000414095.1 Morus notabilis
TTTTTTTTTTTTTTTAGATTGAAGGGCATTTTAACCTATTTTATAAAGTCAGGGATCATTTTGAAATAAGATACATAATTAAGAGGGCATTTATGAGAGTAATTCTTTTTCTATATAATCTGTTATTATCAAGGGATGTTGAATATTCAATTGTAGAAACGGCCTTTAATTTTTCTAAAAGTCAATTGAGATCAGATCAAGAAATGCCTTGATGCTATTAATTTTCTTCTCTTCCATATATATATTATTCCCTCGACATCAAACAAATTGAAAGAGATCACTCATGGAGAAATCACGCTTTGTCTTTATATTTTTCTGTATAACTATAATTAGCCTCGTTGATCCGACAAAGTGTTACGATCATATTGATCACCCAACAAGCTTGTTCATCTTTGGAGATTCACTTTTTGATTCCGGAAACAATAACTACATCAACACTACTGCTCGGGCTAATTTTTATCCATATGGTGAAACCTTCTTTAAGCACCCAACTGGCAGATTTTCCGATGGTCGACTCATCCCAGATTTTTTCGGTAAGATTAATTTAATTACTTTTAAGTATCCCTATATTATCACACCATTATTAATTAAGGTCTTACTTTTTTATAAATCTTTTATTAATATTGCAGCTGAATATGCGAAGTTGCCATTCATTCTACCGTATTTACAACCTGGAAATCATGAATATAGTTATGGGGTGAACTTTGGTTCTGCTGGAGCTGGTGCTCTGGTCGAAACTTACAGAGGATATGTATGTAATATAGTTTTGTGTGAAAATAATCGCACTAAAGTTGTGATTATGCAGAAATAATGACTTGAATATCTTATGATTAGATTTTCACGGTTGGTATGAGAAAAATACCTTACTCTTTAAGTTTTTTGTTTTAAAACGTCAAATATACATTAGAATTTGTCATTTTTGCATATTTTAATGTGAGTTAAGAAACACATTTAATGATATACCGTAAAGAGCTTCACCTTATGACGGTGAAACATATTTTTTTTTTGTTTTTTTATATTTATTTCAGGTGATAGACCTTAAAACTCAACTTGGATATTTCAAGAATGTTAACCGAGTGCTGAGGAAGAAACTTGGGGATAAGAAGGCCGAAGCTCTGATTTCAAAAGCTGTTTACTCATTTAGTATTGGAAACAATGATTACTCGGTAGCTGCTTATGAACAGACAAACTCTACCGTCCTTCCCTACTCTGACCAACAGTTGGTTGGACTGGTGATTGGCAATATAACTGAAGTGATTCAGGTACCATCATCTTATTCTTTTCCCAATTTAAATCACAAATTAAATTTTAGTGTTATAGTGTTATAAAAAGTTTAAATTCAATTGATTCATTATAGTGTTTTTCTCTCATATATATAACTTAAAATTTTAATTTAAGTTGCGAAATAAACATACAATGTATCTTTATTTATATGAGATTTTTGTGACAAGTTTCAAAAAAATAATAGAGATATATGGGTTTTAACTGTTAGATCTTCATCAAATTTTCTATTGTCATATTTTATTTGATGTGATGTGATTCTAATTTGACTTAATGGTTAAAAGTTGTACATGATTTAAATTGACAGTCAAAAATTATGTACTGCGTATATTATTTTTTAATCCCTATCTTAGAATTCTTCTTTCGTATTAATCTCAAGCATCATATGGTGTGAGGTGTTTCTTAGGTCCCGTTCACTTCGCTGATTCGAGTTTTTCTACAGTAAAAAGCTCTCACAAACAATCACATCTAACTTTTTTGCTACAGTAAAAAGCTCTCACATAAAGTCACATCTCAACTCAAATTCTAAACTCGAATCAGCGAAGTGAACGGGTTAATCCCTACACATGTTATTGGACTTTATGCTCATTATACGTGTGCCAGGAAATATATGAGATTGGAGGAAGGAAATTTGGGTTCCAAACCGTGGGGCATCTGGGCTGTGCACCATACGCGAGAGCATTTGAAGGGACAAAAGCCGGCGCATGCAATGAGAAAATCTTACCATTTGTACAGTTGCACAACTCAGAACTCCTCAAGCTCTTAAAAAAGTTGCAGATCGAGCTCCAAGAATTCAAATACTCTCTTTTGGATTTCTACTCATTTTTTTTAGAAATAATAGACAACCCTTCCAAATTTGGTATTTTCACATAATTCTCACTTTTCTAGAGCTATTTTTTTATTTTTTTTATTTTTAAAATTATCCAAATGTGACAGAGTTATGTGTCTTCTATGTTGAAAACTAAGGTTTCAAAGAAGCAAAAGTGGCATGCTGTGGCAGTGGTCCATACAGAGGAACTTCAAGTTGTGGATGGGAAGAGTATGAACTGTGTGATAATGTTAGCGATTACGTCTTCTTTGACTCTGGTCATCCCACAGAAAAGGCCAACCAACAATTTGCCAAGTTAGCATGGAGTGGAAAGCTCAGTGTCACAGGGTCATACAATTTCAAGGCATTATTTGCAGCTTAACTAAAATTTTATATTGCACGTGTTAGTAATTTTTCATAAATAATGAAGCTTATGATCAGCTTACTAATTTAAATGCATGAAAGAATACCTTGGCTTGAATTGAGAAAGTAAATAAAGTTGGCTACAATTTTTAACTATGAGATAAATTAATTAAGTTGACCATAAACTCTTTCTTTTTTTTTTTGTTTTTTTTTTGTTTTTTGCAATTCTAGTTCTTGACATTAAAATTGACAAAGGATCATTTTTAATGTTTAATATAGAGAATCATATCCTTATTGCATAGTATCTTAGGCCAAAATCTTTTTTCAGTGGACACTATAAAAAAAGAGAAACTTTTATTGAACAGGGATATATTTAAAATTTTCAATTATTAAATGGGAGCACAAAATGAATTTTCTCATGATATCGGGGACAGTAAATATTTTAGATTCGTTTAGTTCAATGATTCGAGTTCAGATGTGACTTTTTGTGAGAGTTTTTTAATGTAGTAAAAAAGTTAGATGCGACTGTTTTTAAGAACTTTTTACTGTAAAAAAACTCGAATTTTAAACTCGTATAAGTGAAATAAATGGGGTCATTAATTTTAAAAATTAAAATTTCAAACTCAAACATATGAGTGGCTCCGCCACTGCCGACAATTCGTAGTGTTGGGTGATGGGTAACATATAACTGACCAGGTAAAAATATATATGATACAGATTTCAAACATTTTCCTTAGATTATTAGTCGTCCTAAGAAATATATAAGATTGGAACTTGGAAGAGGAAAATTTGCTTTCCATACCATGTCAAAAACCAGCAACAAACTAACAATAAAACCACAACAAAAGAGATGGATGACAAAATAAAAGAAAACGACAAAAATCCACAAAAGGACAAAAGGGATGGGATGTAGACAAAAGCTTTTTCGTTTTCATTGATCCGCCAGAGATATGTTGAGAAGCAGTCAAATGAATCGGCACTAGTTTAGTCGATTGTTTTTCTGCGTCATCAGTGAGCTTATATTGACTAGTGCTCGCCTATCGCTTTAGAACATCAAAAAAATTTTGTGGTCAAAAGTGAAAAAGTCTTCAAACATTTGTAATTTTAATTCAAATTATTGATCATTTCACCGATTTAAATTTTATTATAATAAAAAAATTTTAAAAATAATTATATTTAATTTTTTTATTACAGTAACATTTTTTTATATAAAATCACATTTAAATTTAAATTAAAAACTTAAATACTAAACTAAACAGCTTCTAAAAAGCTCTACATTTTGAGATTTTCATTAAATTGTGTTGTATAAATGTATGTTTTGTTATTTTGATTGGGAGAATTCATTGATAAGGTATGTAAAAATACCAAACAGATAAGACAATTTTTTTAAGTGTCAGATTTTCATCAATTTTTTTAAACTGTTATTTTTTATTTAAAGATAAATTATTATGCTAGTGATCCGTTCCGTTCAAAATTGGATGGATGTTACCATTTTTTTGCCTTTTTGCACCATATTTAAGAATTCAGGTTCATTTAACAAAAAAAAAAAGGTCGGGGGCTGAATTGTTAAAAACTTAAGGGCCAAATTAAAAAAATTATTTTATTTAATCTGACATGCATGAAAGTTAAAAATTAAACTTGATTTGAACCGATAGTTAACCTTAAATTTAAATCCTTATACATGTTAAGAAACTTTTATATTCATTTTTTTAATGACTTGTGTTAGGAAATATATGAGATTGGAGGACGGAAATTTGGGTTCCATACCGTAGTGCCTCTAGGCTGTGCACCACACGCCGCGAGAGCATTTGAAGGGACAAACTCCAGTGCATGCTTTGACAATATCACACCATTCCTAAAATTGCACAACAAAGAACTATCCAAGCTCTTAAAACTAAGTACAATTTTTGAACAATCAAATCAAATCATAATCATATCATATTAAATAAAGTATGATAATTTAACGAGTGATGATGAAAATATGATAGTTAAAAATTATGAATTACTTGTAGGAGATCTGAATATGCAAAGTTGCCATACAATCCACCATATATTTACAGACCGGAAATCATAAATATAATGTTGTTTTACTAATTAATTACAACTATGATTAAAGAGAGATAGTGTGAGAAATAATCTCACTAAAGCTAATATCTTATAATTAATTTCAGACATTTTTCATGTGACATTTATTTGACCAGGTGATAGACCTCAAAACTCAACGTGGTTATTTCAAGAATGTTATAAGAACGTCAGAACTTTGCTCTCAAGAGCTGTTTATTCGTTTAGTTTTGGAAACAATGATTACTCAATAATTGTTTTTTGACAAACTCTACTGTTACCCCCTTCTACTCTACCCAACAGTTGGTGGAGCTGGAGATTGGAACACAACTGAAATTTCATTAATGACGGTGTAGTAAATCTGAAATTTGATTTGTCTCTTTTGAATTAACCTTGGAATAGAATATAATTCACTTTTTAAAAGTTAAAAACCCAAAAATTAAGCGTTCATGTAGTAGTATAGTTTAATTGTTTTGTTTGGGGTTTTAAGTTTGATGTGAATATATTTAAAAGGAAAAATTTGGGGGCATAACTGAAATGTTTTATAAAATTCAAGATTAGCATTGGTATTTTCAAGAGTTTAGGGGGGAAAGTAGTAAAGCAAATTGTGAAAAAAGTTCGTTTGGGGACAAGGATAGAAGAAGTCATTGGGCCGGGAGTGTTGGGGAAGGGCAGCTACCCACCCTGGGCCCAGTATAGCTCTTAGAATGTAAACACAAAACACACAATACAACAAACTTTCTGAAGCTCAAGTTGGGGAAGCCTGTGCCCAAGCCCAACGAAAACATGCAGTCTAGAGTGCGCCACTTCGAAGAAATAATTAAGAAAAAAAATAAAAAATACCACTCAAAATGATACCACCTTCATCAACTGAATTTCCCGCCCAAAACTAATTAGTTTGTTAGTTTGTTAAATTTACTCAGCAAGCTAATTAGTTTGTAAAACTTACTCAGCAAGTTTGTTACTTAGTTTGTATATAAATTATTTTCTGATGAATGAGAATATTCATTTCCATTCTTTTCTTGTCTTTTGTTTTCGTAATAGCCTTCATCAACTGAATTTCCCGCCCAAAACTCTTTCTGCTGAAGAAGAAGGAAGGATCGAGAAGAAGAAGACGAACAAGAAAGGTTCGTCAATTCTCAGCTATGGTGTTACCGCCTTTTTTTCTCCTTCATTTCTGAATTTTCTCTTGCTTTCCCTTTCTTGACAGCTATGGCGGGTGGTCTAACTACACTGATTTGCCCTACATCTGGCATGGAGATACTGGTGATTGATCCATCCTCCAGATTTCTCACTGAATTTGACGAGGGAGACCGCCTCGGTAATAGATTCTATCCACATTCTTCCATATTTGAATCGTTTGCTAGCGTTTCTTATAACCTTTGTGGTGGTTTATCTTTCATCGCATCAATTTTGTTTCTCTTCTGCCTACGGAAAATATGCTACATTACCTCTCAATCGACGAGTTCAACGAACCTCCCATCTCGAAAGTTGTGTTGAAATCTTGTTTGGTACTGCGTGATATCTCCGATCTTCCTTTTTTTTTTTTTTCGCTCGCATTATCTCCGATCTTCCTTGATCGGAAGTGATTCTGTACGGTTCCGGAATGTAATTTGGAAAAAAAAAAAAAAAAACAAAAAACGTCTTAATTAGAAAGTTTCACTAGATGGAGATGTAGATGCTTCATTTGTCATGATTTTTCTTTGTTAATTTTGTAAGATGCTTCTTTTGAATTAATTTATTTCTCTTCTATTTATACTAGGTATGAGTCAGAATTAATTGAGAAGATTCTGAAAAATGTATTGAGGAAATTAAAATGACTGCCACAAATTAGTATTAATACAAAGGGCCTTGTTGGAATAGATCAACAACTTGAGGAAATTGAATCCCTGTTATGCTTTGGATTACCAAATCCTCGTGTCATAGGCCTTTGGGCGCTTGGTGATATCGGCAAGACTACTATTGCGTATCGATTTGAAAATTGCTGCTTTTTTGAGAATGTTAGGGAAAATTCAAAAAACCATGGACTGCCTTATCTAGGAGCCAAGCTTTTTTCAAATCTACTGGAGGAAAGAGATCTAGAAAGTCTAGTCAACAGCTTTGTGAGAAATAGGCTCCACAATAAAACGATGCTCATTGTTCTTGATGATGTTGATGATATAAGGCAGCTGTACTGTTTGTTAAGAGATGGCAGTTGGTTTGGCCCAGGAAGTAAAGTCGTCATAACTAAATGCGTTATAGATTTAGTGTTTGTATTAAGCAATGTGTGAATGCTTTTTAGTGATTTGTATAGATTATTCTTTGTTTGGTAACTAGATTGGGGCTTCTTCTGTAATTTATATGTTTTCTCACTATATGGCAATTTTTTTCCCTGGAATATCTTTGAGTTTATCCTTGTTTATGTGGGTCTTTCTTTAGTTAGTTTATGCAATTGTTGCATTATGTGAAGGTTTTATGCTTGTTGCTTTACCTGATTGATTTTTCCTATTGACTCACATTACATTTTACTGTTTATCTGTATGTAATAATCTATGTCACTGTCTTGTATCATAGTTATACTTTACTCTTTGTCTTGTATCATAGTTATACTTTACTCTTTGTCTTGTATCATAGTTATACTTTACTCTTAGATTTTTCTCTCTCTCTCTCTCTCTCTGTTTTGTTTCAACTAATATCGTACTTCACAAAGTTCTTTAGTCAGTGTAATATTCTTTTCTCTTGAGTTTCACTAATCTATTCATGTAAGAGTTTAAATAGTCTCCCTTGTAGGTGTTTCATTAGTTCTTTTCTTATAGTCTTACTCATATTATCTAGTTATTATGATGGCAACTTCTTATGATTATATCTCTCTCTCTCTCTCTGTTTTGTTTCAACTAATATCGTACTTCACAAAGATCTTTAGTCAGTGTAATATTCTTTTCTCTTGAGTTTCACTAATCTCTTCATGTAAGAGTTTAAATAGTCTCCCTTGTAGGTGTTTCATTAGTTCTTTTCTTAAAGTCTTACTCATATTATCTAGTTATTATGATGGCAACTTCTTATGATTATATTTAGTTCTTGTCATCAAATAGCAGAAAAGTTAATGATTTAGATCTAAATTCTACATTTCTTAAGTTTCCTCATAAGTTACTCTTTCTCATCTTTTAATTCTTGTTACTATTATCCTATTTGCAGATTTATGCTAATATTGAAAGTTATTTTTGGATACAGTTATTAAAAATTTTCTCTCTGTTTCATTCTCAAATATTTTCAAAAATTCCCCCCTTATTAGGATAACTTTAAGTGTTAATCGGTACCATCTTAGTATTGTTTTCACTTGAGTTATAACATATGCAATTACTTTTTTTTTTTTTGTATTTATAGTATAGTCTTAGTTTGTGAAAAAGAGTATCTTTCTGCTCGTTCTTGTACAAGGCGTGCTGGTGCAGTTCAAGTTAGTCTGAAGTGTTAATTGAGTACATCTTGGTATTGTTTTTACTTGTGTTATAAGATATGCTCTTGCATGCTAGTCCCGTTTACATGATATTAATATCATAGAATATTGACTCATGAACCATGGTTAGCCTTATTCAAGGCAGTTCTCGAATTGCCAATTTTGATAATTGGAAGATTCATCTGCGTTAGTGGATATCTATCCTAAATGTGGTGCCTCAAAGCGGGCAACTTTTGTCTTTGAATAAATGAAAATAGTCATGTCATTGCATGGTTGAAAGCTAAGTACGAACATGCTTCCTATTCGTTCAGGAAGTGGCGGATATGGTGTCGTTACCTTGTGCAGGTCTAAAGTTGATGATTTTCAATATGCCATAAAAAAAATACCAATATGTGATGATCCCAATGACCATTCCACGCTCATAAGCTATGACACGCTCATAAGGTATCGACACTTGTTTTTTCACAAGTACATTGTTTATTAGGACCATGCGCTATAATTTAGAGTTGTTTTGAATTTGTTTTAGGGAGGTTCAGATACACGCAAAGTTGGAGCATTCAAACATCATCCGCTATCATTCAGCATGGGTGGAGGATTCATTGAAGGGCTCATCTGGTGAAGACGACTACTACCGTAAAGGTTCCAAGTTTCCCTGCATTTATGTACAGCTTCAACTGTGTGGCGAAACACTTGAAGATGTCATAAGTTCTGCTTCTCAGCCTCGTAAGAGTACTAAAGAGTTGTTTGAGCAAATGCTCGACGGACTAGTTTACTTACACCAGCAGAAAATAGTCCATGGAGACTTAAGTCCGGATAATATTTTCCTGGACGAGGAAGGCAAAGTAAAAATAGGAGACTTTGGATTGGGTAAATTTCTATAACCTTTATTTATCCTGTAACTAATCAACAATAAAAATTAACATGTTTGTTTGTTTGTTTTTTGTTTTTTTTTTCAGCTGGAGCAATCGGTGCGGCTCGGGACAAATGCGTAGGGAAAAAACTGTACAAACCGCCAGGAGAACAAATGACCATGGACACGAAATATGATATGTACTCGATTGGGGTGATCCTGTTCGAATGGTTGGTTATGTGTGGCACGCGTATGGAAAGATCTATGCGTTTAGAGAATCTAAAAAAAGGAGCTGAGAAGATAGAAGAGGAGCTGAAAGAGCTGGAGGCAAATCAGAAGACTAAAGAAGTCTTGAAAGAGCTGTTGGATGACAATCCGTTAAAGAGACCATCGGCTTCTGAGTTGAAGGGTTATCTGATAAGCATGTTTCCGGACCCACCACAACTTGTCGGATAGAATATAACACATCACTTGGAACTATTGGACTTGTCGGATAGCTATTGGACCGCTACATATGTAGATAAGACACATCACTTGGGAGTTGGGTATTTTTTGATTTTTTTGCTCAACTGTTTGATCTGGCTATTGTTTGACGGTTTATACTCGTGGACAATTCTAGTGAATAATGTGACACATCACACGTGTAGATAAGAACGACCTTGCAAGACTTTTGTTTTCTCACGGATTATTACTCGTGGATAGATATATCAAATGCGATTTCCTTCCTATGAGGTAAGTAAT
>NW_010366694.1:0-263 GCF_000414095.1 Morus notabilis
TTTGGTGTCGTAACGGGGCCCATAATCCGTCAGATCGAGCCTCTCTTTGGACTCTACAACTGCCACGGGAATGGTGACAATTTTTCGTGTCATAACGGGGCCCATCAGCCGTTAGATCGAACCTCTCTTCGTGATCTACAGCTGCCACGTTTTCAGTGAAAAATTTTGGTGTCCTAACGGGGCCCATCGGGCGTTAGATCGAAGCTCTCTTCACGCCCTACAACTACCACGGGAACGGCGACAACTTTTGGTGTTGAAATGGG
>NW_010366694.1:444-830 GCF_000414095.1 Morus notabilis
CCACACTCCATCACCCAAACTCTCTCTCCCCCCTCCAAACCCGCCACGAAACCGTGACATTTTTTTGTGTGGTAACGGGCCCCATTAGCCGTTAGATCGAAGCTCTCTTCGCAATCTATAACGGCCAAAGGAACGCTCGAAACTTTTGTTGTGTAACGGCACCCATCAACCGATAGATCTAATCTCTGTTGGCGCTCTACAACCGCCACGGGAACGGGGACAACCTTTGGTATTGTAACGGGGCCGGCCCATCAAACGTTATATCGAAGCTCTCTTCGCGCCCTACCACCACCACTAGAATGGGGACAACATTTGGTGTTGAAACGAGGCCCATCCACCGTTAGATCGAAGCTCTATTCGCGCTCTACAACCGCCCCGGGAAGGGC
>NW_010366695.1:0-433 GCF_000414095.1 Morus notabilis
AATGGATCTCTACAGCTTGCAGACTTTTTGCTCTAGGCCTTTTTCTATGAACCCCTCTGGCTAACCAATATAGATGGTTTCCTCAAGATAGCCATTCAGAAAAGCTGTCTTGACATCCATCTGCCATATCTCATATTCAAATTATGTTGCTATGGCGAAGAGTATCCGGATGAACTTAAGCATGGCTACCGGTGAGAGAGTTTCCTCATAGTCAACTCCCTATCTTTGGGTGTAACCCTAAACCACTAGCCTTACTTTATAAGTCTCTACTTTTTCATCCACTCCTATCTTTCTCTTGAAGATCCACTTGCATCCAATGGGTCTTACCCTTTCAGGTAGATCTACAAGTTGCCAGACTGAGTTAGAGTAATTGGACTCTATCTAGAGTTTCATAGATGTTTGCCACTTTTCCTTATCAAAATCATTCATCGTA
>NW_010366696.1:0-3175 GCF_000414095.1 Morus notabilis
TATCCGTACTGTTAATCTAGCGAGATATTGAATGAGTGTATTACGCATACTGAGATTATGTGAAATAAGGACACAGATACAATATGAATTTTTGATAATTTACGTTAAGTATAGAAATTCTAATTGAGTTTAACGATGGTTATATATAGAATGATCTTAATCTTGAGTTCTTAGCAGACTCTTATTTATGGATTTGTGTCTTTTGATTTATTCAGTACGGAATCTGAGATCTTAAATCCTATTCCTTGTATTTTAGAGACATGATAAAGTGAGTAGTCAAAAATGTTATTCTACGAGATGGAATCCATTCATTCTTGAGAAAAAAGTAGATAAATAATTCTCTTGAGGGTTGATTCAGTACTTAGACTAGTAGGAGAGCTCTGATTCATGAATTTATTTTATGAATCACTGTCCATTAGAGAATCAATGGATCTCACGGATAAAGATGTAGTTAGACATGTTAACGGATTTCACCTAGCTCTAATTATTTATGGAGGATTGATCTATATGCAATGATTATGTCAAATAGACACTTCACAATTTAGAAGTAATTTATATCTATATTTACGAGAGTACAATTTCAAGTTTATAGTGGAGTAACTTTTGGAATTAATAGAATTAATTAATTAATTAAAGAGTTTAATTAATTATGAATTTTATTAGAGCTCAAAATTATAAGTCCATGAGTCCTCGCGTCGTTCTTGTAATTTTATAAAACACTAAGGGTAAAATGGGAATTTTAAAATTGTGAAATTATAAAATAAAATACTCAAGGATAATTAATCAAAAATTAATTATAAATTAAATAATTTGATTATTTAAATTTGAATTTTGAAACAACA
The DNA here is from genome assembly GCF_000414095.1 of Morus notabilis. Taxonomy (NCBI): domain Eukaryota; kingdom Viridiplantae; phylum Streptophyta; class Magnoliopsida; order Rosales; family Moraceae; genus Morus; species Morus notabilis. Next base: position 843 of record NW_010366696.1, read on the forward strand.
TGTGAAGGTGTGAAGTGTGAATCCCTATGGGATTCAAATTGCTTGCTCTCCAAAGTTATCCAATTAACTTATTTGATAAGTTGTCCAATTGGTTTAACTTTGACTTAAATTGAAATTTGAATTTAAGTTAAAATTAGACTATAAGATAAAATTTTACGCTATTCTTTATCTACAAAATTGCGCCTACCACATGGAGGAATTTCCTTGTGGTGTCAGGCCAATTAAGATAATGGAGAAGTGGATTTGTTTTAAAATCAAATTTAAAGTTGGAGATAATTAACAAGTTTTAGCTTTGAGATAAAGATTAGACTCATTCTGGGAGTCTGACTATTACTTTATAAAATAAGATATTGTAAAAAATTATGAGACACAATTTTTGCTCTCTCCTAGCATAGTGACCGAATTTTTTATAGAGTGTGGGAAGAAAATTTTTCTCCAAAAATTTCACGTCGTGAATATGTTAGTGTTCGTGGAAACCTTAAGTGTTTATTCTCTAAACTCGTTTTGTTTTAGGTGCGCCCACACACACGTCTTCGTAGATTCAAAGAATTTACGAGGAAGATTCATGTGTTCTAAACTAGCTTGGAGCAAGGAACGTTCAAGGTAAAAAAATTCAAGATATCGTCCTAATCGGTGGCTAGATAAATAAATTAATTTGATTAATTTAATCGTGCATAAATTAATACAATCTATAGAGTATCTCAAAGTTTTATGAAAATTTTTTATATATACAATCCGCTAAGCGTGTACGATCCGCTAAGCACACGCTTCCACATTCGAAATCGTTTCATAAACCAACAAGAGATTATTGCTCTAAACATGGGTTCTGACATGAGAAGATGGTACCTGGCACTCCTCGGCATAATGGTGTAGCAGAATGGATGAATCGCGCCATTATAGAGAGAGTCAAATGGATGTTGAGATCATCAAAGTTGTCGAAGCCTTTTTGGGGAGCAACTGTGCAAACTACATTCTACTTAATTAACAAACCAAGTAGAAAGAAAAACAGGGAAGCATCTGAAATGCCTTCGATTAGACAATGGAGGCGAATACACTTCTTATGAGTTTAGAGATTACTACTCTAAATATGAGATTCGACATAAGAAGACGGTACTTGGCACTCTTTCGCATAATGGTGTAGCAGAACGAATGAATCACACCATTATATAGAGAGTCAGATGCATGTTGAGATCATCGAAGCTGTTGAAGCCTTTCTGGGGAGCATCTATGCAGACCGCATGCTACTTGATCAAAAGGTCTCCATCAGTTCCTTTGAAGTTTGACATTCCAAAAAGAGTGTGGACCAGAAAAGATGTTTCCTACTCTCATCTGAAGGTATTTGGGTGCAAGAGGTTTGTGCACGTGCCAAAGGAACAAAGATCAAAACTTGATGACAAGGCACTTTCATGTATCTTCATTGGCTACGGAGATGAAGAGTTCAAGTACAGGTTTTAGGGTCCAGTAAAGAATAAGATTGTAAGGAGTAGAGGCGTAATCTTCCTTGAAGATCAGACAATTGAATATTCAGGCAAAGAAGAGAGACAACATGAAAAAGGTGAAGTTGAGCTAATTCCTCCACAACAACAGTTACCAGATGGAAAAGAAATGTAAGAAGCAACTTACAATTTAGAATTGCCTCCTGATATGATGATGCTGAAGAAGATGTACCGCTACAAAAGGATAATGATCAATGACAAGCAACCGCTCACAAGGTAAACTAGAAATCAAATGTCATCTAAAAGATACCCGCCGTCAAATTATGTCCTTATCGAAAGGGGGGAGCCAAAAAACTTCCAGGAAGGAATGGATCACAAAGACAAAGATAGGTGGATGGAGTCCATGTAGATGAGATGAATTCCCTCATAAAGAACAACACCTATAAGTTAGTGAAACTTCCGAAAGGCTGGAAAGCCTAGAGCAACAAATGGGTGTTCAAATAAAAAGATGATGGACATGGTAATCTAGTGACAAAGCTCAATTATTCATAAGGGCTTTGGACCAAAGAAAGGAATCAATTTTGATGAAATTTTCTCTTCGATGGTGAAAATGTCATCAATCAGAGTAATTTTAGGAGTAGCAACCAACCTAGATCTCAAGAATAAACAAATGGATGTGAAGACCATATTTCTTCATGGAGATTAAGAAGAAGAAATCTACATGCAGTAGCCTGAAGGTTTTGAGGTCAAGAGAAAAGAACATCTAGTCAGAAGGTTGAAAAAGAGTGTGTATGGTTTATAACAGGCTCCACGACAATGGTACAAGAAGTTCGATTCATTTATGATGGATCGAGAGTACAAGAGAACCGCAGGAGATTCTTGTGACTACATCAAGCA
>NW_010366696.1:3206-9065 GCF_000414095.1 Morus notabilis
CTGCTGAGAAATTTGTCATCCTACTGTTATATGTTGATGACATGTTAATAATTAACCAGGATGCTAAAATGATCAATCGGCTGAAGAAAGAACTCTGGGGAATCTTCGACATGAAAGACTTAGGTCAGACCAAGCAAATTTTAAGAATGGAGATAATCTGAGATAAGAGGTCTTGAAGGCTATGGCTGTCACAAGAGAACTATGTTGAATAAATACTTGAAAGGTTCAACATGAAAGATGCAAAGACAGTTTCTTCACTCCTTGGTGGACAGTTCAAACTCACTAAGGCCTCGTTCTTTTCGCTGATTCGAGTTTATAGTTTGAGTTTTGCTACAGTAAAAAGCTCTCAGAAACAGTCACATCTAACTTTTTTGCTACAGCAAAAAGCTCTCACACAACATCACATCTCAACTCGAATTAACGAACCAAACGGGCCCTAAGAAAATGTGTCCTTCTTGATAAGTTTGAAGTTTGATGTACGTGATGGTTTGTACAAGGCCTGATATTACTCATGCAGTAGGAGTTGTGAGCCATTTTTCTAGCAAATTCAGGCAAGGAGCATTGGGAAGATGTTGAGTGGATCTTCAGATATTTGAGGGGCACATATAAAATGTGTCTGAGCTTCGGGAAAGGAAAACTAGTCTTGGAAATATATGCAAACATGGCTAGTGATCTTAAAGGCAGAAAGACTACATCTGAGTACTAATTTACTTTTGCAGGAGGAGCTGTATCACTGCTGTCCAAGCTGTAAAAATGTGTCGTTCTATCCACAACAAAAGCTGAGTATATAGTGCTTACAGAAGCGAGAAAAGAGATGTTGTGGATAAATAATTTTCTCCAAGATCTGGGTTTGAAGCAAGATGAGTATGTGATTCGTTGCGATAGTCAGAATGCAATTGATCTGAGCAAGAATGCCACCTACTACTACAGAACGAATCATATTGATGTCAGGTATCATTGGACTCGTGAAGCACTTGAGAGAAAGTTGTACGAAGTGCAGAATATTCATACTAAGAAAAATGCAATAGATATGCTAACGAAGGTGATCCCTCAACACAAGCCTGAGTTGTGTTCCAAACTTGTCAGGTTGTGTATGATTTGACGACTTACGGCTAGTTCTTCCCCTTATGGGTTGAAAAGGGGGAGAATTGATGGGTTCTTTTCCAACCCAATGGGCACAACCCACAATATTTGAAGCCCATGTTCTTTTATCTTCTTGAATTGGCAACAATGAGGTGGCTTGAAGAAGCAGAGGACTTCTCTAGAGAAAGCTATGCCGAAAGAAGGAGAATGAAGAAAGAAAAAGAAGAAAAAAGAAGATTGCAAAAGGAGAGAGGCAGTGCCTCAATACGCGTATGGCAACTCTATAAGTAGAGCTCCCCTCCTCAATAGATATGCTAACGAAGGTGATCCCTCGACACAAGCCTGAGTTGTGTTCCAAACTTGTCAGGTTGTGTATGAGTTGACGACCTACGGCTAGTTCTTCCCCTTATGGGTTGAAAAGGGGGAGAATTGATGGGTTCTTTTCCAACCCAATGGGCACAACCCACAATATTTGAAGCCCATGTTCTTTTATCTTCTTGAATTGGCAACAATGAGGTGGCTTGAAAAAGCAGAGGACTTCTCTAGAGAAAGCTATGCCGAAAGAAGGAGAATGAAGAAAGAAAAAGAAGAAAAAAGAAGATTGCAAAAGGAGAGAGGCAGTGCCTCAATACGCGTATGGCAACTCTATAAATAGAGCTCCCCTCCTCAGTTCAAATATCATCCTGAGTTTTTTGAGTTCTCACAGATCAAAGCGTTCCAACAGCAAAAGAAAGAAAAAGAAAGGCTACTGATATAGAGTTTGTGTCCCTACAAAAGTGTTTTCTTTGTAGAGAGATTGGGTAGATAACCACAAAGGGTGAGTGTGAGAGAAATAGTGAGGATTCAACACTGGTGAGTGTGAGAGAATTTCGTTAAGAGTATTCCTCAAGTTATTGCTAAAACTTGAGAGATTGTTGTATACCTAATTTTGTTATAGTAGAAGTTATTGCCGTAGTTTTTTCCTTTTAAATTGAAAAGATTTTTACGAAATAAAATTCTTGGTGTCCATTTTCTTTTTCTATATAAATTAGATCCTAAAGGGGAATTGGAATTTTGTCCATATTCCCAACAGTAAAGGTCAAAGAAGATAAGGATTGGAAGTGGATGTGTACAACTTACTTTGAAGAAGAGAAGTGGTAGGTAAATAAACTTTATATGTGGATTGAGAGATAAGTATTAATTTGAGATATGTGGATTTTGTTATAAATATCAAAATGAAATCTATGTAAATTATGAGATACATTGGTACTGCAGGTTCGGTCTTTTACAAAATTTGGGAAAGTTGACATTACAAGGGAGACATTACCGAATTTTTGTTGCATATTATCTGCAATACAATTTTATGGCGTTTTAATAATTTATTCTTTCTAATTATACAGGAGAGTTCCAAGGTTGTACAAGTAATCGACCGATCTATCACAAAATCATGTGGGGTGGGTGGAGTGGAGGTGCGTTCTAAATCCATAGTAGAGCTATAAGTTTAAGTTTGGTTAAACGACCAGCTCGAATACCTCTTTTTTTTTTTTTTAGAAGTGCATGAATCTAAGAGCCCGTTTAGTTCGCTGATTCGAGTTTTTAATTCGAGTTGATATATGATTTTATGTGAGAGCTTTTTAATGTAGCAAAAAAATTAGATGTGATTGTTTGTGAGAATTTTTTACTGTAGCAAAATTAGAATTCTAAACTCGAATCAGCGAAATGAATAGGGCCTAAATTTTTACCTTTTAGTATTCACTACAACAAATATAATTATCAATAACTAACCAAAAACACTATTAAACACTACCAATAGCGTTTTGTGAAGTGATAGGACATCGGACGCTATTAAAAGTCCTACGAAAACATAGCATTCTGATAATGATATGAGAAACGCTATAAAATTGAGGTCTTATAGCGTTTTAAACATTTTATTTTTAACCTCTTACAACTATTTGACATTGTTACGGTACAAATCAATAACTTTTCTCCCTTATTATGTTCATTCTCCTATAACTTTTTAAGTCAATCACCCCTTGTTATGTTCATACTCCTATAACTTTTTAAGTGAATCACGGTCTATTTTACTAATAGTAAAAGTAATACATATTAACGTCATATCTACTTTTACCATATTAATATCCTTTTAAATTCATTCAAATAGATGGTGATTCTGAACAACATCTTACATCTAAATAGGAACATTCAAATTAAAACATAAAAACATTCAACGTATCAATTGTTATCAGTATTTACCAAGTTGGCAATAAGATCATGTCTACAACATAAGTCACACAATTTGTCCAGAACCTTAACATTCAAAACAAGTAAAGAAAACAAAGGAATAGCTAGAGATATCAAAGTATCCAACACGTCTAGCCAAATGAAATGGTTAAGTAAATAATCCATCTTCACAAAATGCTCCAACAAAATGGTTAAGTCATCTCCACCAGCAAGGCAACTATTGACCACTCACAAAATTATTCTAATTAATTAATTAAAACATATAAATTGATTAACTAATGAAGCACAAATTAAGAAGATAAACACGTATAAAATACTACTCATTCAATAAGGCAATTGTATTTGAAGAGTCCAAAGCAACATATAATTTAGTACCAACAACAAAGCAAAAGCAAGACCTAATCCTAGATTGCAAAGAATAATTAACAATGCATATCATAATCATAGATTTGAAAACACAGAGAATAACTTTAGTAGAAAGGAGGAGAACCATAATTCTTCTTTGCATGCTTTTATTACAACCAAAAAGTGTCTAATAAGATTAAAAAAGTTACAATAATGTATTTAAACCAAAACATATGAATAATGTAAACACTTGATTTTGCAATAATAGATAAAGTATCTCTTTCAGCTCTAACATACTCTGTTTGTGAATATTTCTCTTGTAAAAGAGACAAGTGGTCATCTCGTTTTGATAAAATAGAATATTTTGTCCTAATCATCCCAAGGCCCATTGCTCTCATATGTTCATTCCGATGAGCACCAAAGTAAGAAACTAGAATACCATTTAGCATCTCAATTTCATAGGCAGACAATGTTGGATCTTGTTATCTTTTTTCAAGATTTTCCTAAATATTAAACAACTAATCTTGATTAAAATATGCAGCAAATTTTTTTAAGAAAAAATTTATATATTAGCTCACGAGAATAAATAATTATTATGATAAAAATATACTCTTACAATGACTTCACCAACAGTTGAATTGATAGGTTCACCATTCTTCTTCTTATGTGCCTTTGTCCAAATAAACACTCTATTCTTTATCAGTCTTATTACATAGCTCTAACAACAAAATATGAGTTTCTATTAAATTAAGAACCTTACAGAAGCTAAAAGAAATAGAAAAAATAACCTTACAGAATTATTCTTTCATTAGCCGGTTCTTTAGGTTCAGATAAAACCAAAGCCATATGAGTGTATACTACAATACACGAACATGGTATTGCACAAAGTCCAAAGAAGTGCTTTATATAAGTGCTTCTATCAGCAGACATCTAACTTTTATTCATTTCAACCCAATTTCTATCACTTATATATCAAAGTCATGCCCAAACAAATCAATTATTTTCAAACCAAGAGTTGATAACTTAATCATATTGCATCGCTAATATTCTATCAGTAACATATCACGCTATTATTTGGATTTTGTTAAAACGACCAGGGCTAACTAAAAGAAATTAAGAAGTATATAAGAGTAGAAAAACTACCATGATCCAACAAATATAACATCTCAAGAACGAAGAAAATAATTTCAAAAACCCCAACAAAGAACAACATGAATCATGACAATTGAAAGCTCATAAGTAAGAGTAACAAAAACTTTTTAAAAAACAATAAAAAGACCATAGAAATCATGACAAAAAGAAAAATAATTTGTCATCAATTCAATCCACTTTTAAAAGTGACGTCCTAGATATTACAAAATAATAGCCCTTTTACCACCTCAAAAAGAAAAACAAGCCATGCTCATCCCAGATCCTATATATATGCATTGTGAAATAGCTATCAATGCAAAGCAGTAAAATAAATGCCCACAGTCTGGTTTTGGTCCTCAAGGCCTAATGTTAAGTAGAAGGGATTTTGGTAACATATTCTGTCATTGCAACCAATAAACTCTTTTAGACCTTTTTTTGACTTACAACACTAAACTCTCTTAGAAATTTTAACAAACACCTAGAAGATCAAGTCAGCCAAATCCACACAAAACATACATGAATTGCTAATTTTATCCAAAACAAAATTAACTACCATCATCAGAAACAATGAGAAATCATTTTTCACCTTCTATCAAGTCCTCAAATTCCAAATGAAGCTCACAACAAAGATGATAAGCATACAGAGAGAAAGAGTACCGACGATGAAGAAACTTCAAATATCCTCGGGTTTGTCGGCAACGAATTGACACAATCTAGAAGCTTAGCTAAAAAACTCTTTGAATCTACATCATACAGCCTCAAGTCATAGTGAAGTAAAGAAATCTCTTCAAATAAATGTTTGACAGAAGCTAAGAAAGGGCTAAATGGACGTGCTCACCGAACTTCGAAACTTTGGAATCAACAACCAATCGGCGGTGGTAGCGACGAGAATCAGTGGCGGCGGCGACGAGAATCGGCGGTGGCGACAGCGACAACGAGAATCGGAGTCGGCGACAGTGATAATCGGAGTCGGCGATGGCGAGAATCAGCGGCGATTGCAATAAATCAACGGTTGAGGAAAGGGCTTTAACGAGATCTTCAACCAACGGTTTAACGAGAAAGAGAGATCTATAACGAGAG
>NW_010366696.1:9111-10936 GCF_000414095.1 Morus notabilis
TTAATTTATATATATATATATATATAAATATATACAGAACACAACTATTTTTGACCGCTATTATATATATACAAAATAACGTTTTTACCGAAACACTATAATTAACGGTTATTAAAAAGCTACTTTGTTGTAGTGATTGATTAATACCCTTTTAACTAGTATAATATTTGATTAAAAGGCTATTAATCAAGAGTCAAAAGTAAAAATTAAGATTCATGCAATTTAAAAGAGTATTTATCTTCTTTTCTCAAAAATAAAAAAATTAAAAATTCCTTATAAAATTCCGAGTTGGGTCGAAATTCCTATTCGGCCGAACGGGCCGAACTTCCATCCCTAATCCACAGTTTAACATTTGCAAGACACTAAGGCAATGAATTACTTTAGAAGTCATTTTACATTTAAATCTCCTAATTTCAAATTAACTGTTGGGCGTTGCACTGTTCAGATGAAGTCAGTTGAAGTACTCCACCTTTGCCTTCCGAACATGAAGACCGTGTCGAACAAGATTAAACACCCTCAGCACCTGTTCGGCGACCTCCCTGAGGAATTTCCCGACCAAATTAGATGAACACAAATGGTCTCGCAAATGCACTCACTGCCGAACACCACTAAGTGTATAACACCGCTAAGTGTACAGACATTACACCATTTGGGCCACATCTAAAGCAAAGTGATTTCCACCATTAGATGAATATGGTATGAGAATCCTTGATTTATGACACTTGTCACGCGGCCTGACAGAGCCGGGCCTGACAGAGTCGTACAACCGTACAAGTTGATCCCTAATAGGTTGTGGATAAAATCCGAGTCCAACAACAAACTATAAGTACCATCATAGTCATTTATTCAGGCAAGGACAATTTCTCCCTCCAACTCCTGTCATTCCATTTGTTGCTCCCTAATAGCTCGGTTGACTTGAGCGTCAGAGTGCCTTTAGTAGGCACCACACCGGTGTTCCCTTTACTCCAGAATACTTTCTTATTCCCGTGCAAGATAGGACACCTAAACCTGAGCGTTGACCGGAGCACCAACCAGGAGGTGGAGATTGGAGTCCGAACACTGTGCTTTCCAACATATGGGTGTTGAGTCATACCAAACATCAACATTAACAAACAATTTTTAGTTTTATGTAGAATGCACATTTAAGCTTAGACTCCACGAGTTCACGTGAGTACCTTAAAGTTTTTCAGATCTACTCATTAGACCGCTAAACAGAGATGGCAAAGTCAGGTAGAAGAAAAATATGTAAGAATGCCTTATTCTTAATCCTTAGATTTACTCACTCATAGGTTTTGGTGAGTTAAATAGTATAAAAGGTACGGCTTTAACTGTGACAGTCTTATCGCTCAAAAGAAGTCACAAGATAGCGGTTAAGTTTAGAGATTAAGAGCCGGTTTAGGGTTGTTGTGCTTTTAAAATAATTGTTATTCTTTTAGTAGAAATATTAGTTTTACTTAAAGTAAAAGCAAAATTTAAAAGCCACACATTCTAACTTATTAAAATAACTTAAAAAGTGCATTAATTTATGTACAAAGTGTTTTTGTGCACCTTTATCAATATTATAATTGCAACATTTATTGTGTAAAGTGCTTTTAGGAATTTCAAAACAATCCTAAACACACCCTAACTAAGTCCAACACTTGCAAGTACTAACAAGGAGAATCAACATCGTATGATGGATATGGAGGTAGAAATAACAAAATGAGCCGATCCAAAATCTACTTCAGCCACTTAACCTGCCCACATATCAACCTGGATTGTTTTTCTCAAGATGGGATGACCCGATAGAATTCTAATTGTGCTTATATGTTCACTATTTTTTTTT
>NW_010366696.1:11252-13840 GCF_000414095.1 Morus notabilis
AATTTGTTAATTTCTTTTTTTTTTTTTTTTTTTTTTTGTTTGAATTGAGTTCATTAAATTAATAGGTTTCTTAATGTAGAGGATGGATTCATTCTAGAATTTTGTATTACGTGTTTTTTTTAGGGTGCAAAATTTTTCTTTTTAAAGTTTGTTAAGTTAATGGATTTATTAAAATTTTTGTTGAATTCTCTAAAAAAAAACCACAATGAACGTAACATATTTAGACTTAAAAATGCTATATATAAAAATAAACATATTTTAGGTCGAGCACTTTCATCTGGTTTAAATATTATTAAAGAAAAAAATAAAAGAATAACAAAACTCATTACATTATATGGATTTGCTTCTCATTTTTCCTTCTTTATTGTCTCTAACCAACTAATGTTTTAGGAATTAGTGTCTAACTAATGTTTTTGGAGGGAAAGGTATTCAATAAATCTCAAATATCATATATAATTAGTAATTTAATGGCCATATCACATTTCTGTTTAAAAAATTGGAGACAAAACATAGTTTAGGGGTATGCATTTTAAAATTTAGAGGACATGTTGACACAAGTGACAAAATTCAAAAGAAATTTATAAGCATTTCTATTAAAAAAAAAAAGCTTGGCGGAATTTGACAATGGGAGAAAGTTGGAGTCAAGTCATAGTTTAGGAGGTACAACATGTACATTTTAAAGTTCAAAAAGCATGTTGACACAAGTGACAAAGTTTAGAAGAAATTTATAAAATTTGTCCTAATAATAATATAAAGTATTTATTCCCTTTATTAGCCATGGTCATGTCAATAATTCATTTTCTTCTGCGGCTTTAACTCTTTCTTTTTGTTGCAACCAAGATGTGATTATCTCCATAACATCATCAAAGTGTTGCAAAGAAATGACACAATACCACAACATATATAAAAGCATAGGGATTTGAACATTTCCAACTTCTGCTGTGCAAAAAAGTGAACAATTTCACCATCTATTAACACAAAATACAACAAAACTTGATTAAGAAAAGATGAAAAGAAACGAAAATCTTGACGGCTTCCCATCCTGAATCAATAGAAAATACAGATTGTAAGCATTGATTGCATAGTTTGATTGGACCGAGATTCAACTTCGAGGTTGTTCACGGGCATTCGCGCTATGAAACATATTTAAAACAAAATTAAGTTAGAAAAAACAACATATTCAACAAACCCTTTTGACATTTTTTTTTAAGAAGAAAAGAAAATTCTTTTTGAAAATTGCAATAATATTATGATGAATTTTAATATTAATGACTCCAATGTGGATCAATATTTCAATTGCATATAGGGTTTTATAACCATGATCATGACAAAAAAGAGTTTGTTTAACTATAAACTGAGTTACATATAGTTATATGCATTGAAATCAGAAAAAAAAAAAATCCCATCATCCTATTAAGTGCAACAAGCGTAATTCCAACGTAATTATGAACCAAATTAAACGGAAAGAAAAAAGCATTCAAATTGCACAATAAGTTTACTATCACTATACTCTATTAACAGAGAACTTTTCGAGCCACCAGAAAATCTATAACAAAACACCAATACAATTAAAGAGTTAACAAACCCAACAGATCAAATCGACACCACTAGATCTCGCTGCTGCTACATTGGAAACAGAACAACACAAGCAAAACCTAAGAACCGAGCAGGGATTAACAGATATGGAAATTTACTGCAAAGAAGATCGAGGCAAGCAGGAATTTTCAAAACTCAGCCACATATCGTTCGTCCCGAGCTCCAGAGAGAGAATAGGCTTATTTGGTAACGTTTTCAAAATGATTTTATTTTTAGTATAGAAGTGATAATGAGAATGTTTTGAGAATCATACTGAATCGATTCTGAAATTGTGTTTAGTTGGTTATTTAAAAGATTGCTTTGAGTATAATAAAAAAGTGAAATTGTGTTTGGTTATATTTATAAAATTTAGTTTTGAGTGCATATAATTTCAGTTTACCTCCTGAACTTTAAAAACTCTCACTTTAACTCCTGAATTTTAAATTGTTCTTACTTAAACCCTTTTGTTGTAATTTCTGTTAAAATCATAATGAAAAAAGAGGTTTAGTGTTGCCATGTCATTCTTTTATGTTTGTTTCTAACAAAAATTCAAACAGAAACACTACACGATTACATTACTCGCTTTTTTTCTATCAATTTTATTAGAAATTACAAGACAAGGAGTTAAGTGGGAACAATTAAAAATTCAGGGGATAAAGTGAGAGTTTTTAAAGTTCAATGGGCAAACTGGGACTGACCCTAATGTTTAGAGGCACCAGTGACAATAATCCCAATTAAAATTACTAATTAATAATCAATATACAAGTAATTACTATGTTAGTCATATACATGGGCTCGTTTAGTTCGCTGATTCAAGTTTTTAATTTGAGTTGAGATGTGACTTTATGTGAGAGCTTTTTACTGTAGCAAAAAAGTTAGATATGACTGTTTCTGAGAGTTTTTTACTGTAGCAAAACTCAAATTCTAAACTCAAATCGGTGAAATGAACGGGATCTATGATTAATTTACTAGTAATAAACTATTGTATTAGAAAAAAAATTTATAAATATACT
>NW_010366697.1:0-570 GCF_000414095.1 Morus notabilis
TCAAATAAAATGCTATTTGAGATTAGAGGTGTAAGTTTGGGCCGCGGGGACAGAGAACATTTCAGGCCAGGTTGGTCCAGCTTTAAAAGAGAGCAGGTTAGCTCAGCCCTAAGCCTAAAAGGTTTAGGACTGACTCGGCTCGGCTCGGCCCATAATTTTATAAAGTATTTTCAAAAAAATCTTTAAAAATATGATGTTTGGGCTAGGCCGGCCCAACTCTAAAGGTGAGAGAGTCGGTCCAACCTAGTTTTAAGCCCACGAAATTTAAGGTCAAGTCGGGCCGGGCTCGGGCTAACAATAGCGGGCCTCGGGCCGGCCCGTTTAGCCCGGTCCAAACGTACAACTCTATTTGGGATGTACATATGAAATGTAGAAAAATATTTGATTGAGGGTAGTTTTAAGAAAAAATGATTTCAATGTACAAAGGAACAACAAAATTAGTCAAACACATGTAATCTAACATATATAGAGTATTATAGTAAAAAGATTGTTTTTAGAAATATATTTGTAAAAAATATTTAAATTGAGAAATGAAAAAAGAAAAATAATTTAATGAAGTGAAAGAAACAT
>NW_010366698.1:0-1305 GCF_000414095.1 Morus notabilis
CATAAAAAGTTGTCACCGTTCCCGTGCCAGTTGTAGATCGAGAAGAGAGATTCGACCTAACGGCTGATGGTCCCCGTTACGACACCAAAATTTGTCGCCCTTCCCGGGGCGGTTGTAGAGCGTGAAGAGAGCTTCGATCTAAAGGTTGATGGTCCTTGTTTCAACACCAAACGTTGCTGCCATTCCAGCGGCGGTGGTAGGGCGCGAAGAGAGTTTCGATATAACGTCTGAAGGGCCGGCCCCGTTACGACACTAAAGGTTGTCCCCGTTCCCGTGGTAGTTGTAGAGCACGAAGAGAGCTTCGATATGATGGATGATGGGCCCCGTTACGACACCAAAAGATGTCGCCGTTCCCGTGGCGGTGGTAGATCGCGAACAGAGATTAGATCTAGCAGTTGATGGGGGCCGTTACACACCAAAAGTTTTGAGCGTTCCTTTGGCCATTGTAGATTGCGAAGAGAGCTTTGATCTAACGGCTAATGGGGCCCGTTACGACACAAAAAATTGTCACGGTTTCGTGGCGGTTGTAGAGGGCGAAGAGAGCTTTGATCTGACGGATTGTGGGCCTCGTTACGACACCAAAACGTTTCACCGTTCCTATGCCATTCGTAGATCGCGATGAGAGCTTCGATCTAAAGGCTGTTGGGCGCAGTTACGACACCAAAAGTTTCGCTGTTCCCGTGGCAATTGTAGATCACGAAGAGAGCTTCGATCAGACCGCTGATGGGCCCCATTTCAACACCAAAAATTGTCTCCGTTCCCGTGGCAGTTATAGGCCGTGAAGAGAGCTTCGATCTAACGCCCGATGGGCCCCGTTAGGACACCAAAAATTTTCACCGAAAACGTGGAAGCTGTAGATCACGAAGAGAGGTTCAATCGAACGGCTGATGGGCCCCGTTACGACACCAAAAGTTGTTGCCGTTCCCGTGGTGGTTGTAGAGTGCGAAGAGAGCCTCGATCTGACGGATTATGGGCTTTCTTACGACACCAAAACTTTTCGCCATTCCCATGGCAGTCGTAGATCACGAAGAGAGCATCGATCTAACGGCTGATGGGCCCCATTACGACAGCAAAAATTTTGGCCACCATTCTAGTGGCGGTGGTAGAGCGCGAAGAAAGCTTCGATATAACCTGTGATGGGCTGGCCCCGTTGCGACACAAAAAGTTATCGCTAAATTTGTGGCGGTTGTAAAGGGGGAAGAGAGCTTTGATATGACGTATTATGGGACCTGTTACGACATAAAAATTTGTCGCCATTCCCATAATCCGTCAGATCAAAGCTCTCTTCCCCCTCTACAACCGCCA
>NW_010366699.1:0-604 GCF_000414095.1 Morus notabilis
TGATCTCCTTTTTTTACGGTTTTTGAGAAAGAAAAAATAAAAACGTTTTCAAAACGACATTTGGCGCAATAAAGATAAAAAATATAAATAAAAATAATTTTTTAGGTTAGTGTACGCTACAATAATAAAGAGAAAAGGACAAAAATATGAGATGAACAACTTTTATTATTTGCTGCCGAACAAAAGCTTACAACCTGATGCTCTTTATATAGAGCTAATCCCCAACGGATAATAACATGAAATAAGGAACATGCATCCCTTAAATCCTAGAAAAAAGCAACGTGCAAAAACAAACCTCCTACTGACTTGGTAAACACAAAGCCATGTTCTGTACCACTAAAAAATAAACTCCTATATTCTAGGACACTAAACAACTGACTCCATAAATAAAATAAATAAACATGGTCAAATATGACTCACATGACTCAACATTCCCTCCCTTAAACTGAAAGTTTGCCAACATTCAGTTTAATCCAACTTGTCAACACCAAGCAGCTTTCTCAACTTCTGAAATGCAGCCAACTTGAGGGACTTGGTAAAGATATCAGCAACTTAATCTTCACTTCTGCAATGAATGAGATCAATGACTCCTTCCTTCGTGAGA
>NW_010366700.1:0-1877 GCF_000414095.1 Morus notabilis
TCACTTAAATGCTCTTAGACTGCTATACATGTATTCTGTTATTTTCTCCATTTTCTCCTTTAGCATTATTTTAACTTTCATTTTACTATTTGACTAGTTTGTCCGGTCTTGTGATCCAAAATTTAGGGTACTGATTTAGGTTCAGAGGTAAATTGGGTGTGTAATAATGCCTATAGTGAGCATAATAGGGAATTAAAATTTTAAATATGAGACTGACTTGTTAGTTTTATAAGAATTGTAGAGTGGTTTTCTCTCTAAATTGTGATTGATGGCCTTTTCCTAGTTAAAAATTTTGCAACATGTGTTCTAGAAATTTGAGTTGTATTGTAATCACATTCACATTAAGAATAGTCACACATCAATGTTTTAGACATTGTTTGGTTTGCTCTGTGTTTTAGACGTGGTTGTTTTATCAATGTTTTAGACATTATTGTACTAAATACCGTACTCTATTTGTATCCATTACCAATTTTATTTTCCATTATTTCAATTGAATTATGTTTAAATGCAAGTTGCTTCGATGTTAATAGAGATGCCTGACAATAATGAATACGACTTAATTCTTCATGCCTCTACCAATTTTTTAACATGGAATGTACATTTTTGTTGTATATATTGATTACTCACTAATACTACTTTTAGTTGTAACTATATTGTGAATAAAAAAATGAAAAAAAAATAATAATTATCATAAATTTTTTGCTAAAAAACTTAGAATCATAGCATTATATATATATATTAAGTTTAACAAGTATTTCTAAATATCAAAAACAATTATATATATTTAAATTTCTTACCATGTCTATTTTGGTCATTTTACATGTCCACAGCAATTCAACCTCAAAATTTTCCAAACGTTATTACATTGATTTTGAAACAAACACGGCTAGTATAATTACAGTTTACCAAATAATCATATGCTTCTTATAACAGTTGTTTCTTCTTTCAGCACAACTAAAAGTAATTTTTTCAAAATCCACAACACTACCAAACTAAGCCTAAATTGTTTAGCTATTTAAAACAATACCCAAAAAAAAGTTAATTTTCAAAAATAGTCTTTAAACTTTAATTTTTTTTCCTATTTTAGTCCCTAATGGACATTTATTTTTTCCGAGGGAATAACACATTGCATTTTTGCCCTACGGAAAATTGAAATTGCCATTCCCTAATGCCACGGTAAATGAATACTTAAATGTTGTTCTTGAAGGGGGAAAAAAAATAGATTCATTTCTCATTTGTGGTTTGCGGGCTTACAATTCCCATAAGCCAAACACGAACAAATTGATCAGAATGCAAACTTTACTGGTCTTATAACTTAACACAAAAACTTGGAAAACTATTTCTTTACAGGGCAACCTTTTGACGTCTTATTATGTTTAGGGATACAAAACTCAGAAGGTGCTAACTTGTCAAGAAGCAGCATGTGAAGGAACAGGAAGAAAAGGAAAGTGTGCAAAAGAGGCATATGCGACGGGTGTCCGCACTTGTTTGCCCTTGCTCTTCTTCTACTTGACATCCCCATTCTCTTCTGAAGAGGTTGTTAGTTCCACCATACTATCTAGCTCGTCATCTACAGTGCAATATTGATCGTCGGAGAGACGGTGGAAGAGAATTCCCGACGTGAAAATGGCAAGATGCAGAAGACTGGCATAAAACATCCTCCTCGCTTTATGCATAGAACGGTCTCGATAAAAATGACATTAAATTAATGCAGAAAAAAAAATAGTACTTCAAACAATTTTAACCATCACAGAGATCATTCATTCTTTTGCAGCTAGTAATAAACCTAGTGACTAGTGTACAATCCAATACAATCAGGTAGGGGAAGCAAAAAGTATAAAAGAGATATATTTAAGATTGAGGAAACTTAGAGTGCG
>NW_010366701.1:0-799 GCF_000414095.1 Morus notabilis
GAGAATACAAACTTACAATGAGATTATGAGGTCTTTTAATTTAAAGACAGAGAATAGATCCAGACGAGCTTACTTCTATTATGTCAGATCATGTGGATCCTTAAATTTAAAGACAAAATAAGATTTAAGAATAACAATAATAATGTACAATAATTATAGTAGTAATAGTAATAATATTAATAACAACAACAACAACAATGATAATAAATAATAATAATAAAGGTTGGGAAAGATGACAAATTAATTGATTTATCAGGAGGTTTTTTAAGTAAAATATAACAGTACTCAAATTTATTCTGCCACTAATTTCTAAGGAACAAGATCATAAAAAATTAAGAATAAAAAATATATATATTTTCCCCATATTTTTTTTTTTGGAGCTTTGGGAGTAAAAGGAAATATATACACATATATGTATGTATAAATTATCTCAATAATTATGAAATAAATAGAATGTCAATATTGTTAAATTAAAGACATTCTAAATGTGGAGTTCAAATACGAACATTTTGTGTAATTATTTTTTTATTAATATATTGTGCTTAACATTAACTGGTTCTATAAAGCGTTGTTTGAACGTAATGGGCGCGTTTAGAATTCGTTTTAAAATAATTTTATTTTTTGTATGAAAATAAAAATGAAAACGTTTTCAATCTCAGACAGAAATAATTTTTAAACATCCGTTTAGTAGTTTTATCAAGAGATTATTTTTAGTGTAAAAAAATCAATTAATATCTGTCTTTCTCTCTATTTGCTCGAGAGATGAGAAAACAAAAATAAAAAATAAAAAATGATTAAA
>NW_010366702.1:0-274 GCF_000414095.1 Morus notabilis
GGCGACAAATGTTGGTGTCGTAACGGGGCCCATCAATCGTTAGATTAAATAAGCTCTCTTCGCGATCTACGATTGGCACGGGAAGGACGACAACTTTTGGTGTCGTAATGGGGTCCATCAGCCATTAGATCGATGCTCTCTTCGCGATCTACGACTGGCACGGGAACGGCAAAAAGTTTTGGTGTCGTAACAGGGCCCATAATCCGTCAGTTCGAGGCTCTCTTCGCACTCTACAACCGCCACGGGAACGGCGACAACTTTTGGTGTCGTAACG
>NW_010366702.1:324-515 GCF_000414095.1 Morus notabilis
CGTTTTCAGTGAAAACTTTTGGTGTCCTAACGGGGCCCATCGGGCGTTAGATCGAAGCTCTCTTGGTGCCCTACCACCGCCATGGGAACGGCGACAACTTTTGGTGATGAAATGGGGCCCATAAGCGGTTTGATTGAAGCTTTCTTCGTGATCAACAACTGCCACGGGAACGGCGAAACTTTTGGTGTCGT
>NW_010366703.1:0-62794 GCF_000414095.1 Morus notabilis
GAAGAATGTAACAAATTAAATTTGCCCGCCACCCAATTTATTGTCATCCCTGTGAAGAATGTAACAAATTAAATGTTGGACCTCAACGTAATGTTTGTATTGCATTATTATTATATTATATATGAAATAGAGGACACTTATTATAATAAAATTTTTATAATATTAGTAACCAAATATCGTTAAGTTATACTTCTTCCTTCTTGATATTGTAATTGTATTCGCACTTTCGCACTATGTATACCTAGAAAAAAGCAGTATATAGCTTCAATATTACAACAACAATAACGAGCCTTAATCCCAACTTAATTAGGGTCGGCTATATGGATTTCACTTTTTCACACTGTTCGAAATTAAACTTTCCTGAGGCCTAGATCTAGAATGTCTTTCCTAACGACTTCACTCCACGTAATTCTTGGTCTACCCCTCCCTCTCCTAGTATTAGGTATAAGAATGTCCTCCCAAACACGAATTGGTGATAGCTTCAATATTAAAAAAAAAAATAAGAATTTAACTACCAACTCAACATTGCATATGAAGGGAATTACCAACTAAACTTGCTACCACCCACACATAAAATCTTTAATTTTTACAGGAAAAAAATAAAAAATAAAAAATCACAAGTACACCTTAAAAAATGAAGTTTAATGAGACTAGGGAAAAATGCCAAAAGTACGAAGTTTTTGTAAAATATTACATTTATTTGTGTTTTTTGAAATATTAAAAATACGAGCCCTTTAGTTTGAGTATACAGCCAATTTACCAGTCAAACTTTTAAAATTTAAAAAAAAAACCCTAAAAATTATTAATTGAAGGATAAATTTCACTCATACACCTTGAATTTCTGGTCATTTGCATGTTACACCCTAAAATTTTAATTTTTGCATCTAGGGCCCTAATGCTATAATTCCTGACAATGCAATCCAATCAATAATGTGTATCAATTAACTGACGAAAATGAGAGTTTGAAATGCCAAAAATTAAAAAAGTTCAGTGTCCAACTTGTCAACCAATGAAAAGTTTGGGAATGTATTTCTTAGACAATTTCTGCCCATCAATAGAGGTGCATTAGTTAGTAGACCATAATTGCACAAAATTTTCAAATTTAGAGTCATGTGTGTTAAAATTGAAAACTTCCAAGTTACCAAATACAGATAAATTCAAGGTAAACCACAATACAATTAAGTCTGAAATTTAGGTCTCGTTCACTTCACGGATTCGAGTTTTCAATTCGAACTGAGATGTGACATTTTCTGAGAGTTTTTCACTGTAGCAAAAAAAGTTAGATGTGACATTTTATGAGAGTTTTTTACTGTAAAAACTTAAAACTGAAAATTTAAATCAGTGAAATGAACGAGGCCTTAAAGTCAGTGAAGTGGTCCATGTACGTTGTCACCCTACATTTTTCGACAGCTAGGTATGACCAATAGCTAGTGAGAGTTTGAAAGAATTGTCTAATTTTCTTGTTATCCTGAGAAAGCAACATTGGAACTTCAGGTGCTTGAGTAACTCATTCTTATCTTAAAAGAAAGACAGAGAAGACTGCGGCCTCGTTCACTTTGCGGATTCGAGTTTTTAATTCGAGTTGAGATGTGACATTTTTTGAGAATTTTTTACTATAGCAGAAAAAGTTAGATGTGATATTTTTTTAGAGCTTTTTACTGCAAAAACTTAAAATTAAAAACTTAAATTGGTAAAATGAACGAGGCATGCATTTATGCTCATTTATGGATTTCGCCATTTGTAAGACTCAATAATAGATAGCAAAATGAATAATGATGAGCCCACATGGCCCCATAACATAGACGTAACAGTTGGACATCTTCGAATTCCAACAAACTCTGACCAGCATGCAGCCACATGGATTCATGGAATGGGTCTCATCGTATTCGTGGTGGAGCCAAAAAGGAAAAAATAATCGAAAGAAATTAGAGATAATTTTCCATTTGATAGGAATACATACAATTATATATCTCAATTATTGAGCAGAACATACTTCTAATTCTTCTCATAAAGTAGGGTTATAATTAGAACTTTTACAAACTTAAGGATAAAAAATGAATTTTTAAAAGTTAAGTAGAGTACGTGTTTCACTCAATATAAGATGGCTCGACTACTGATAGTGAGTTGGATGAATAACAATTTCTAATTTTTAAATGAGGTTTCTAATTCGAGTTGAGATGTAATATTATGTGAGAATTTTTTATTATAGTAAAAAAAATTAAATGTGACTGTTTCTGAGAATTTTTTACTATAATAAAACTCAAATTTTAAACTCGAATCAACAAAAAAAAAAAAAAACAAAATATTTATAGGAGTAATCATGTTATAAAGTAGATGAAACAAGAAAGCAGGGATGGAGCCAGTTAAGGCCCAGAGGGGGCCCAACTGGCTCATTAATGTATTTTTTAATTATTATGATTTTTGCTCTTCTATTATTACTAAGCCTCCCCTCAAATTTTTTAAATTTCTATTTTGATACAAAATATTTAAAAATTTTCATTTACACCTTTATTTTTTACTTTTAATTACACACCTAGAAAGTATTATTCTTATTATTCATCTCGTAAGAACTCTAAGGGAGTTCTTTAAATTTTAGTTAAATTCTAACTAAAATGACTACAAAGTTATTTTAGTTTGTAACTTTTTAGTGAGTCACTCTAATCATGCTCTCTATTTTAACTAAATATAGATTATTTTAATATTTTTTTGAGTTTAAAATATAAATAAACTTTTTTAAAACTTTTACTTATGTCAAAACAAAGAATAAAATAATAAAAAGAACAAATAGTTAACCACTTCTTGTTAGCTATATTTAGTTAATGAAAAATATTTTAACAAAAATAGTTAACCATTTAACTAATGGTTAAGGTGAAGAAAAATTAAAAAAGATCATTATCTATTTTAGTTAAAAAAAAATAAAATGACTAGTGCAATTAGAGTGGTAGTAAACTAATAATGCAATGATAACCTTAAAGGGGTAATGCTGGCTCATTTAGGCCTCGTTCACTTCGCGGATTCAAGTTTTCAATTCGAGCTGAAATGTGACATTTTCTTAGAGCTTTTCACTGTAGCAGAAAAAGTTAGATATGATATTTTCTGAGAGCTTTTTACTGTAAAAATCTAAAACTAAAAACTCGAATCGGTAAAGTGAACGATACCTTATTGGTTAAAGATCTTGGTCTTGGAGGTATGCTCCCTCTCAGGTCTAAGCTTCGAATCCTCTCGAGTACAAATCCCTTGAGGTCACGCCTTTTAGCAAAAAAACTAGCTACTTATCGCGAGGTGTGAGTAAGCTGGCCTAGACACCCATTGGTTGAAAAAAGAATATTAATGATTATTATTATTGTAAACACAAGGTGTATGTGACTCTTATATTTTTTATGAGAAACTTATTAAATTTACTTTTTAGAGTGATTGTGTGTGAATTTTTATCTCTTACTTTTAATTAATATCATCTTAATTAATATAATTATTTAACTAATAAGATATTAATCAAGAATAAGTGATAAAAATTTAAAATTATTTAAGAGATATTTATCTCATTTCCTCTATATTTATGCCAACTGAACTATGAACAAAATATGAATAGGTAACTTTTTATTGTCGATTTTCAATAGAATTGCATTGTTATTGTTAACACTTTAAAAGAAAAAAGTAGTAGTATAAATAATGTGTATTTGTTCTAGGCTCTAGCCTCTAGCTAGTCCGCTTGACATTTTCCAGTCATGGCCTTTTATCTTCAGGTAACACATTTCAAATGTAGAGGAATATCACTGGGCCTGAGTTGGGCCCATGTCTTGGGAGACGCCTTCTCAGCTGCAGATTTCATGAACAAATGGGCTCAAGTCGTTACTGAAATTCAGTCCAGTGGCCCACCCAAGACCACAACATTACCATTACCAAACCCAAAGCCGGAAGACTTTGAAGCCCCAACATTACTCACCAAAGACTTACCAGTTTCCCTAAACCGGGTCGACCAGGTTGGGGACCATTGGATCACAACCAACACCACCAAAATGGAAACATTTTCTTTCCCCATTTCTCCTTCCCAGATTGCCAACTTGAAAGTCAAGATTGTGGGCCCATTTTTTGAGTCTCTTTGTGCCATAATTTGGCAATCCATAGCCATACTTAGACAAGAAAATGAACCAAAAACCGTGACAATTTGCAAACACAATTCCAAAAGAACCAAAGGGGTTCTATCCAACAGTCAAATTATAAGCACAGTCAAGGCAGATTTCTCAATAATTGGGGCGGATCCAAAGAAATTGGCCACATTACTTGCTGATCAAGCAACTGAGGAAACAACCCAAATTGTGGAAGCAATAGAGAAAGATCAAGGCGTATCTGATGTCATAGTTTATGGAGCAAATTTGACGTTTGTTGACTGGCAAGAGGCTAATTTCTATGAACTTGAATTGCAGGGACATAACCCAGATTTTGTGTCTTACAGTATTCAAGGCATTGGTGACAATGGGGCTGTTTTGGTGCTTCCGGGGTCCAATCATTTTGGAAAAGGTTGGGAAAAGGGAAGGTTGGTGACTGTGATTTTGCCACAAAATGAAGTTTGGGAGCTGAAATCTGAGTTGAAGAAGAATGAGTTGATGCTTGAGAGTAGCATTGAGTGAAAAATGAAAAAAGTAATAAGTATGTTATGAAGGAATTTGACTCTTGTATTTTTTTATTCGTGTCCTCTTTTATGTCTTCATATCATACAACGTCAATTAAATTATTGTGCTGATTAAAAAATCATGTCCAGTCGATTAAAATACCATATGAATTAAAATATCTGGTATAATATTTATTTAAAAGACACAAAAGAGGACAAAAAAAAAAAAATAGGATATATGAGCTGAATCTATCATGAAGATGATAGTGGCTCAAATGTAATGGATGGTGTTACATACCGCATGAACTCTTTATCTTTATTTTATTTCTTGTTTTTCACTTTCTGTAATGGTGAGGACAGTGTTGTAACTGTGCAATTGTCTACTTGGGAATAACGTTGTCACTAGAGTGAGTTGTACTTGGTGGGGCCTAGCATATTTAGTAAATGTTTCTTCTTTGTGAAAATTTAATAAATGTAGCTTTCACTTTTCACATTTGCTTTCTTATGATGAAGTGTATTGCGTTGTATTTATTTAAAGGCCATACAATAATTTGACATTATATAGTACAAAACAATGAAACATGGCCAGCAAAAAAATGTTCTTTTTGAGGGAAAAAAAAAAACGAAATGTTCTTTTTTGGGGCGTTAATTTTTTTCAAAGAAAAAATTACTGATATCTATTCTTTTTGAAGACATTGTAAGTTTTCTTAATTTGAATATAAAAAAAAGTGGGTTCGGGGATCTTTGGATATATAAAAAAAAATGATATAATTCTGATTTTGTCAACCTATCAAACTCGCAAACCTAATTTCCTAGAGAAAAATAAACACATAAAGTTACTTTCATTAAGCTAATTGGCAGTGCTTCTGCCTTCAAATAGGAACAAAATTTTTCGAAATCTCTTGGAATAATTGCAAGTCTTTCTCAAATATAACTTCATAGTAATCTTTTAAGGTGACCCTTCAATTACGTTTAGGGCGTTATTATTAGAACCGGTTATGTGCTTTTACCGTGTTTACTTATAAAACCTCAGAGTCTTATCTTAATGAAACTGATTTCTTCTTTTAGAACGAGCTCAACGAATTCGAAAGCCTAACTCCAGATTTTGTCAAAACGCACAGTTAAGAGACCAAACGACTCAAACAAAAGCTGTACGACATTTCTTGACACTTTCAAAATAAACAGTCCAAGAATGAAGCCCAACTAAACTAATCAAAGCCCAAAACATAAAAAGAGAGTCAAAATGACCCACACTACTCAAAAGTTATTATCAAAAATCAAATTAGCTACTTTGTAGTTTGTAACATTTTCCACCTTTTTTCGTTAATACACTTTTTTCAGTCTGATTGAATCCTAGTTCACACAAGTATATGGAAATGCACATGTGCATACTCATAACTACTCAATTCTTATTACGTTTTGTTTTGTTTATTTATTTATTTATTATTATTTTTTTTTTTTTTTAGATTAGAACTTATTAGGATTATTTGGCTGAAAACTCAGCAATCTCCAATGTTATTTGCAATTTTATGCATATTATTGACTCCTTGTTTCCTCTCTTTCTTCTTCTTTTGTACTTCCCTTTGGTTGAGCTACAATAAGTTTGATTTTGCAAAATATTAGAGCATCTCTAAGGTAATGCTAAATTAGTTGTTAATGTTAAATTTTAGCATTTGAATAGGGAAATTATTCTTCCATACAATGCTATTTTTAATGTTAAGTTTGACATATATTGTACTTGGTACAAAATTGACATCAAGAATTGCATATACTACATTTGTTTTTTTTTTTTTTAAATGAATAAAACTTTTTATTGAAAGGCCGAAACGGCTAAAGCATGCGGCTATAGAGGGAGTCACCTCCTCAGCACTGAAAGAACAGACTAATTCAGGGCCCATTTAGCAACAAACATTTTCAGTCCTAGTAATCCATCTAGAAAAGAGATCAGAAGAAATATGAGACATAGCCAAAATAGCAGAAAATACTAAAAGGACTTGCCGAACCTCAAGACAACACTTACACTCTGTTTGGTAAGATGGAAAGAAAATAAAAGGGAAAGAAAAATCATAATGCATAGAAAATTAGAAGGATAGAAAAGATTTTAATTTTTCCTTGACTTGTTTGGTATGATAGGGAAGAAAGAAAATGAATCTACCTTCTCTTGTTTGGTATTGGAAGTGAAACTAAAGAGATAGAAAAATTATTATTGGTGTAATTACTTTTTTGTCCAAATATTTTTTATTAATATTCGTTTCTAATAAAAGTATAAAAAAAATACAGTATTCAACATCAAATTAACTCAAAAAATTCATTTAACTTAAATATATATTCCATCTATATTATGTATATATACACACACATACGAAATTTTCCACAAAACAAAAACCTTTTATGTATACAATACACATATATTACCAATGCAATGCTGATGATATTATGGCTTGATTGATATTGTAATTATTGTGACGACATTGAACGATTATTAACCATGGAGGGGAAAAAAGCCCCTGTTATATTTGCAAATATTGACAGTTTATAACACCATTATATATGTCATTAGCAAATATTACTACAATAATAGAAAAAGAAGACAAAAAAGTCAAGCTGTAAAAAGATACCTTTGGATTTAGCTTGGCCATTGATGGAGCTCTGGATATTGGAGTTTTTTGGAAAGCAGACTTCATACGGAAGAAAGAGAAGATCTGATATAGAAAATGATTCTCAAAATATCTAGGAGTGTTTAGAAAATTCTTAAATTGACATAGGTCAATTTAGGAATAATGGTCATTTTTTTCTTTAACCCTTTCCAATCCGCCCGTTTTTAGAAGGATAAGAATTTATGGGCCCCAAGGGATTTACAACCCCTTGCTCTTTTTCCTCCTTCCCTCTTTCCATCCTACCAAACAAGATTGAATTTCACTTGCAGCTCTTAATCCACCCCTCTACCATTCCTTCCCTCATACCAAACACATCCTTAGACTAGAGAGACTTCATGGCAACTTTGCAGTCTCCCAACAAAAGAATCGGGCTCCTCAACGACAGTGCCACTTCCACAATCAATTAGCCGCACGTAACTCTGCTTCTAAAGGACTAGAAGCACGAGTTATATCATTCCAAATCTGATTGATGGATCTGTCAAGATTGATGGAGAATTTGAGTGTAGAGAATGAAAATAATACAGAAAAATAAGAGGGCTTGAGGCGTTTACGAATACTTTTTTAAAGGTTTTATTTGCACTCACTTCTTACAGTTTACTAATGAGTTTCTATTGCAAGTTACTTCTGAGATACAACAAACCCTTAAACACAATATCTAACAATAGAATTGTGTTTCAGAACATGAACGATATCTGTAAATTTTTCGGAGACAATAAAAAGACAGAAACGTCATTTCATGAATGAACACATCCTCTTCAAACATCATAACCATTCACATAAAGGTACCTCTTGAATGTAGAGGCATCTCTTCATGTAATAATCCATCTATTACAATAGATATGTTTATTGTTAATAGGTATTCAGAAATGTATGAAAACATATCGCAAATGGTTGCAATGTTTCGGCACAATTCAAATCACACGTGTCAAAACTACACAAAATTAGTACCGGGCGCTGCAATAGGACTTTCCGGGCACTGCAGCGCCAAAACCAGAGCAATTTACTCGAAACAGCATTTCGAAACGCGCTATCACAGTTGGCCAGGCATTGCAGCGTCCCAAACTGCTGCTGCAGTGCATTTGGCAGTAGTAAACTGTGCCAGTGCCAGAGATAGAGCGTTATAGTGCCCCCCACAGCCACAGTAATCGTTGCGGTGCTTTTACACGACCTCAGATTTGTGTGATTTAAATTAAAAGACATATTACAATCTCTCTAACAAAGATTTGATCGCTATTGAGGTGTATTCACTTTTTAATCCAATTATTAGAACATTGTTATTTTAAAGTTATTCAATGTTTAAAAGTCTATTTCTATGAATTGTAAAGCTTAATAGTTACGATAAAAAATAACATTTTGCATTGGGAAAAATAGCTAATCATATTAAATGAGTAATTATTATATTTAGTGCCATTTGTATTTATATTGAAGATGGTCTTATATAATCAAATAATATAATATGTTAATCTTTCATTAGGACAACTTTGGCACTGAACAAATATGCTATATAGATCGGGTTGCTAAAATTTAGGACGACTACCCCTCTTAGGATTAATTAAAAGTGTATCTAGCAAAATGATTAGATATCTTAAGGCACCTAGGGTCCCCAAATCAGAGAAAAAAAAAAGTGTCCACCATTGGCTTTGGCGTGACATGTAATAACTCAATTTCTAATATTCAGAATTTTTTAGCTACTACTTTAAGAAAATAAAATTTATGAAAATTTTGATCTTTATAGATTTTTATAAAGAATATGAGATTTTTATAGATATTTTGATTGTTATTACTAGCCAGGTCATGGATGATATAAAGTGATAAAAAAAAAAAAAAAAATTTGATGGTTAATAAGCAACTTGACAATTCACTTTGTCATGTCCCATTTTTGGGACGTGACACAATTATGGGTGATGTTCTCTTCTTGTACACACCTCTAGAGTCTAAAAACTAGGAGCTAGAAGGAGACCCTTTCACTTCAAGTTGATACAACAATTACTGTGTTATACATGTCCTACACGTTGTACTCACTAATTTCTTACACTCAAATAGGAAAAGAAGAAAGTGAAAACTATATGCATACTTATAGACCCTTTATTGCAATATGCATATCGAAAAAAGTTGTAAGACAAGTATACTTAAAAAACTTAGAGAGGGAGAAACTAACTTTTATTTAGATTTGCCTTACACTAAATAATAACAAGGACAGTTAACCATAATCATTATCCTTGAACCTTAATGGGATCTCCACTGAGCTGAGATCTTTAATCTAATGCTCATTGGATTTCAAAATGTTGTATCCAATTTTGATCCAATCCAATTGGATTAGATGTTGATTTCCTTTTGTTTCGTTTTAATTTTACTTCTCTTTGTTTTTCACTTTCTATAATGGTGAAAACGGTGTAGTAGCCTCGTTTGTTTCGCTGATTCGAGTTTAGAATTCGAGTTGAGATGTGATTTTATGTGAGAATTTTTTACTGTAGTAAAAAAGTTAAATGTGACTGTTTGTGAGAGCTTTTTACTGTAATAAAACTTGAATTATAAACTCGAATCAGCGAAACGAACGAGACCGACGTAATTGTCTACTTGGGGACGACGTCCTATCAATAGAGTGAGTTGTATAATTTGGTGGACCCTATCATATCAATAGATGTCGTTTTCTTTTTGTTTTGGTGAAAATTTAGTAAATGTAGTTTTCGCATTTTGCTTTATTATAATGAAGTGTATTACATGATATTATTAAAAAGGCCGTACAATAATTTTACATTATATAAAACAATGTAACATGGCAAGCCAAACAAGATGTCCTTTTTCTCCGTTTATTTTTTTTTTTCAAGGAAAGAACTACTATTATTTATTCTATTTGAAGTCATAGAAAATATTCTTTAGATTTAATACTGAATTTGCCAACCTATCAAACTCACAACCTAGCTTTCTCGAGAAAAATAAACAAATAAAGTTACTTTCATTTTTTCTTATCGGCAGGGTTTAAGGCTTCGTATAGGGACTACATTTCCGAAATAGCTTCGAATAATTGCAAGTCTTTGTCAACGTCACGTTATAATAATCTTTTAAAGATGACCCTTCAATTACTTATAGGACACTTTTAGAAAAATTCAAACTTATTTGTTACTTAGTAGTTTATAATGTTTCCACCTCCTTTTCGTTTCACCCCTTTTTCATAATATTGAGTGTAATGATTGAATCTTAGAGCCCGTTTGGTTCATGGATTAGAACCATGAGATTAGAACTATTTTCGATTTACGTACATTTTTTTGTGAGAGAAAATATTGTAGTAAACCATGAACCATGATTCGAATCAGAGAGCGAATCCTCCAACCAAACGGGCTCTAGTTCTCATCAAGTATGTAGAAATGCAATAACGAATACTCAATACTACATTATTCTTATTAGGCTTTGGTTTTTTAAATTGATATTAGTTAGAACTTATTAGGCTTCGGTTGAAAACTAAATAATCTTGACGGTGATTTTCCATTTTGTGCATGTTGTTGACTCCTTATTTCCTTGTTTACTCTCACACTTTTTACCCTTTTCTTTTGTACTTTCTTTGGATGAGGTACAATAAGTTTGATTTTGGAAAATATAAGAGTATCTATAATAATGCCAAATTAATGTTTCAATGTTAAATTATAGTATATGAGTAAGAAAATAATTTTCCAATGCAGTGTTGCTTTTAGTGTTAGTCTTGTCTATTTTTAGTGTTAGTCTTGACATTTGCTACATTATTTGACATCAAGTATTACATATGCCAAATTTTGATATTTGGTTGTGTTAATGGTCGTTTTTATACCATGCTCGTACAAAGGTCCAGGCCCAATAATTCTATCATGTGACACTATTGGGCTCGCTTCATGGACCCAAACCACGCTCGGGGGACTCGCAAAGGCCATGGTTTAGTGGGTCATGGATAATCGAATGGGCCGATTTGTTTCTTAATCTGATCCGATTTTGAGTCCCGCTTGGTGGGTTTTAAAATAATCCGGCTAAGGAATAAGTTGGCGATGGAGGACTTAACCTTAGGTGTTCTTTACCTCGTCCTTTAGGAGTCCTAAAAGTCCTTTCCTTAGCCTTTGGAGACTCAAAAACCCGGAATTTAAGCTATAAGACCTTCCCCTCAAGCGTCAGCCCATGAGTATTTTTGCTCTGGAGCAGCTTGCTCCGGAGCCAGTTGAAGTTTGTCTTTATGCTAGTTCTGAAGACATAAATGTGGACACCACCACAGAGATACTTCCTATGCTCTAAGAGACTCCTCTGTGACCGAAGATACCTCTCATGCTCCAAGAGACTCCTCTGTGCCTGAAGGTTCTTTCCACGCTCCATGAAGGTTGAATGTGTCAGGTGCTCTAGCGATGACTGTTTAGCCAAAAACGGAAGGCGGTGCTCTGGAGCTAGCCTGACGTAAGTTCAGACCTCTGAGAATAGAAGTGTCCACAGAGCACCAGACTTACTTAATCACTCCATGATCTCCAGACTTGGGGAAGGTCCAATGTCAGCGAGAATTCCGGATTTGGTCTCCAAACACACCCATTTTTAACTAATTTGATTATCAAAGAGGAGACCACCTGATGCAGATGCTCTGGAGGGAAACGGTTCATACAAGCCTCTAGCAAGGAGTGATTGTACGGCTCTGGAGTGACTACCAAAATCTCTCAATCTCCTCCTATAAATAATCCCTTTCACCAACACTTCATGACAAGACTCAGACCATTCATATACTTGACCATCTAAGAAGGTCTCTTCCTTAGCCAAAGCTCTGAGTGATTCTCTCCTGAGAGTTCTAGTCTTTTGTGCTAAAGACTTAAGTTCTTCAAACTTATACTCTTCGGGCTTGAAGATCTTTGAGTGAGTTCTGAAACTTTACCCAAATCTTGATCGTTCATCATCAAAAAGTCTCAAAACACTTTATTTGATCCATCTAAACTCGTCTACAAACTACATCCAAAGTTTCTGACATTTCTCTGGGAGTTCAAA
Source organism: Morus notabilis (assembly GCF_000414095.1). Classification (NCBI taxonomy): domain Eukaryota; kingdom Viridiplantae; phylum Streptophyta; class Magnoliopsida; order Rosales; family Moraceae; genus Morus; species Morus notabilis. The sequence continues at coordinate 12,250 of NW_010366703.1, forward strand.
AATCCGTCACTAGACTCCACTACTCCGAAGCATACTTCCGGAAAGCCGTAAAACTTCGTCTGCTGACATCTTATCTTAGAGCAACCGGTGTTTCTCTTAAATGAACTTTGTCTCCTCTGTTAAAAGTCCATTAAACTTGCTCACAGAACGACCTGCGTTCCTCTAGAGTGAGAATTCACCAACCCTTCCAAATAGTCTTATCCATACCAATTGAGTCTTACATCCACTCCAAAGTCAACCTGCGTTGTCCTCAGAGCACTTCTCTAAATAAACCTTATCCACACTCTCCGAGTCAAATCTCCATCAACTGCTCGGTTACTCCTCCCACCATACTTCGTCCATGCAATCTCCATGACTGTATCTGAAGTCCTCCCATGTGCGTAAGTTGGCGTCTTGGTAAGGCGGCGACAAAGTAGACCCTAGAATCCATTTTCTTTGGCTTACTTTGGGCCTAACCGATCCCCTCTTCTTCGTTGGAGGTCCTACCGTACAAACTCCTTAGTGGACTCTGCACGTATATACCTTGTACACCTTGTACTCACCAAATCTACCGGACCGCAACAGGTTACTATTAATTTGTGTATTCAATTCTTAACTTAATTATTAGAACATTGTCATTCAAATAATTATAAACTTTAAATTTTCCTTTAACGAGTTCTAAAACATAAATACTTATGATAAAAAATAGAAATAGCATTTAAATATCATTATGTATCGGAGTAAAATATACCACTGTATATTTTATATGCCATTTTCACCATTTTACATAATAGTTTTACCATTTTTTAGGGCCACATATTACATTCGCATTAGCATTGATCTTAGATAGTCGAATAATGATGAGGGTAGTTAGCATTTTTTACGCATTAGCATTTCAATTTTGAAAATTTATGCTATGTTGAGTGTAGTTAAAAGTTTCAAAAGCCTACTCTCTTTAGGGCTGAAAGTGTATCTAGGAAAATGACCACTCTTAGAGCCAAATGAGAAAAAAGCGTCCATAGTTTGCTTTGGCATGATGTGCAATAACTCAATTATGAGTAACGTTCTCTTCTTATATACACACCTCTAGAGTCTAAAATCTAGGAGCTAGAAGCAGAACATTTCGTTTCAAGTGGGAGAAGCTATTCAGTGGACCCTTCCAATAAAAATCTAAAATTTAGACATTTAAATGAAACTATTTCCTACTTAATGACCTTTTATTGCAACTTATTTGCATCGACAAAAGTTGTAAGACTAGCATACTTAAAACACTTAGGGAGGGACAAATAGACTTCGATTTAGATTCGCCTTATACTAACTAATAGGAAATCTTTGCTAAAAAAAAATAAAAAAATAAAAACTAATAGGAAATCTTCACGGTGGAGCAAGTTATTTTGCTCCATTGGTGGGACAAATGTTTTGAACTGTTAGATTGATTTTTTAACATTTAAATCTATACATGTCCGTATTAAAATTGACAATAGAATTGCTCCTATTGTAGATATGATCGTTGAAAATTACTTCAGTAGTAAAAACACTTACCCCACTAGTAACTTGGTCCACAGTAAAAACTACCTTGACTAATAACATAAGGAAAGATAACCACTATCCTTGAATTTTGAAGGGATCTCGCTGAGATCTCTCATCTAATGCTTCATTGGATTTCAAAATGTTGCATCCAATTCGAATCCAATTGGATTTAGATTAGAATGGATTAGATGTTGGTTTTTCCTTTCTTCCATTTTAAAATTCAATTATATTGCTATAATCCAAACAATTATTAATCTTCAAAACTAATTATTTAAAGTTGAATGAAACAAAACCAAAATTTAAGGCTATGTCTTCAAGACTCAGAAGTATTTCAACAAAACAAAACAAAAAAATAGTATTGCAACAAAATATAAGCATAACTCATCAACAGCAAATAAAAGTTAAGAAAAAAATAAATTTTGAATTTTTATATAAATATAACAAAAACTATTAATAAAACACATATATAGACATACATTGAAGTGGATTAAATCTGCCATTAAAGTCTTGATGTTGATGTATACAATTACAAATAACAAATCATTGTCTTTCCTTTCTAGTCTTCCTTTTTGGTTTTGGATGTGTATGAACTGGTTGCAGTGGACAAGACAAAACTCAAAAGGGCCCAAATGCCAGAACAGTTAAAAACCACTTGTTTTCTTGAATATTTTACAATACCAATTTGGAACTGAAGTGGGCCTCCCCAATTCAACTTGGCTATCTCTTCTAGATTAGCTTCTTCTGAATTAAAAAAATAAAATAAAATTCTAGATTAGCTAGCTTCTTTAGGAGCAAATCTACTAGTCTGCTTGTTTGCTATAACTTTTCGTAGCAAAAGAAAAAAAATCTCATCCGTTGGTTCTATTGTACTTTATTGAGATTGAACATGTCATTCAAGGTCCACAACATGGGGGGACAAACAATCTTATCAGCCCAACAACTCACATTGAATATGATGTTTTTATCTTCTTTGTTTTTGTTTCTGCCCTTTTTTCATGAAGCACTATTTTTGAATTTGAAGCACTATTCCGTGTACTATGTTAGTTGTAAAAAATTTGGTCCTTAAATTTGGAGTTTAGTTCGTTTATTACTTAAATTTCCTATTTACAACGGTCACCGAATCAAATTCGGATGCAGAAACGTGGTGAAGAGACGGATCGTGTATAACAAAAATTTCATAAAATTTTTGAGATACTCTATAAATTATATTAATTTATGTGCGACTAAATTAATCACATTAATTTATATGTTAAGAACTCAATTAGAAAAAATACCTGGAGGCCGACTCGGATGATAACTTGAGTTCTTTGACCACGAACAGTCCTTGCTCCAATCTTTGTGTTTAGAAAACCAAAGTCTTCCACGTCAATTCTTTGATTCCACGTAAACGTGTGTGTGGGCACACGTGAGACAAAATAGGTTTTAAAAACACTCAAATTTTCACAAACACCAACGCATGCACGATGTGAAATTTTTGGAAGAAAAATTTTTCCTCTCTTTTTCCTTTTGAGAATTTTGGCCACACTCACAAGTTAGGGCAGAAAAATGTTTTTAAAATTGTGTCCACAATTTTCTATCATTCTCATATTTAAAGAGTAGAAGTCAAACTTAAAAAAGGAATCAAATATCTATCTCCTATTTGAATTTTGAACAAAAAATTTCTATCTTCTTTATCCTTTGTGGCCGGCCACCCCTTAGGGTTTTTACCCTGTGTGTGGCGCCAATTACAGATAAGGAAGGAAGAGAAATCATCTTTTATCCTGTAGTCCAATTTTAATTCAAATTCAAATTCAAATTTAAGTTAAACTTAAATTAATTTGAATTATAAATTGAACAACTTATCAAATAAGTTTAAAAGGATAAATTTAAATTATGTTCATGATTCAAATTCAAATTTAAATAATCACATTATTTAAATAATAATTAATTCTCAATTAATTATTTTTTGAGTATTTAATTTTTAGAATTTCATAATTTTAAAATTCCCATTTTGTCCTTTATGTCTGGTAGAATTACAAGAACGACGCAGGGACTAATGGACCTATAATCCCGAGCTCCAATAAAATTAATAATTAATTAAACACTTTAATTAATTAATTAATTCTATTAATTCCAATAGTTACTCCACTATAAACTTGGAATTGAACTCTCGAAATTATAGACATTAATTACTTCTAAACTGTGAAGTGTCCATTTGATATAGTCATTGCATATAGATCAATCCTCCATAAATAATTCATAATTAGAGTCAGGTAGAATCCGCTAACCTCTCTAATTATATCTTCATCCTTGAGTACCATTAATTCTCTAATGGATAGTGATTCATAAAACACATTCATGAACCAGAGCGCTCTTACTAATACAAGTACCGAATCAACACTCAAGAAAATTATTTATCTACTTCTTTCTCAATAAGGAATGGATTCCATCTCGTATAATAACATTCTCGGCTACCTATTTCATAATGTCTCCAAAATACAAGAAATGGGATTCAGGGTCTCAGAATCCGTACCGAGTAAATCAAAAGACATAAATCCATAAATAGGAGTTTGTTAAGAACTTAGGATTAAGATCATTCTAAATATGACCAACGGTAGACTCAATTAGAATTTTTATGCTTAACGAAAATTATTAAAAATTCATATTGTGTCTGTGTCCCTGTTCCACACAATCTCATTATGCGAAATACACTCATTCAATATCTCACCATATTAACAGTGCGGATAGCACCGTTCCATTCTAAATGAGAATGACATGTATTAATAATGTTTTAATTAAAGATTCTGAACTTTAATTAAATTCATTATGAATAATGTTTTTGATTATTATCCTTAAACATTATCATCTCGTATATAACACTTATATACTATGTTTAAGGTTACATAAATAATCACGGAATTTTCATTTGATATTCATAAAATATTCATAAATATATGCACATAAAAATAATGAATAAACTTTTTTATTAATTAAATAATAAATATTCTATTACATCTTATGCTTCTAGGACACTATTCCCAACACTGACAACAATAGTTCGATTGATAGCCAATGTATAAAATGTAACAAAGTAGTCACATGACTCAGCATAATAATTCGACTATTCTTTTCTTGGGTGTTAATTAAACAAATGGTCCCAAATCTTACACCAAATCTGATCTATCTTGGTGAGATAAAGTTAATCTTTCTCTTAGTTGATTGTTTTAAAAAAAAAAAAGATTCATGGTGATGGATGATTAAATTATTAAAGTGGGTTGAAAATACTTAGATCCCGTTCATTTTACCGATTTGAGTTTAGAATTATAGTTTTACTACAGTAAAAAAAACTCTCAGAAACAGTCACATCTAACTTTTTTACTATAATAAAAATTTCACATAAAATCATATCTCAACTCGAATCAAGAACTAAACAGGCCCTTAGAATATACTAAGAACAAAATATGAATATCAACCCAAACCATTATTCAATAAGTTAATCCCTGGGTGGCACGTAAATTATTGGTAGACACATAATTTATTCTCTACCCATATTTAACACAGATAGTCCGAGATCATTTTGAAGACGTTTAAAAATAAGGGACCATGATAGGATTTGGTGCGGAGTTGAAAAAGTATTTTTTGGGATTAATCTTTTTTAGTTGTTCTTGTGGGGAAACCATTATTGAAAATCATGACTAGAAGATGAATAAAAGGTACTATCTCAAAACGCTTTGCACACTAAATTATAATTTGGAACATAGCTAGAGCTAGAAGTTACAGAATCTGGATCGAAACTAGCTATTTCGTACATTGAATACTTTCTTTGCATTGCAGAGTTGCAAAGCAGCAAGGAAGTAGATAATGATGTTCAGTAATTGGAAGACTCTTATAAATTATATACAAAGAGAGATTATTAGAGGAACTCTTATAAATCCTCCATTCGCCGGCGCATTCTAGCTCCCCATGACATGTTACCTCTGGAATCCTTGTTCACGCTTCTCCTTTTAAGCTCTGATAGCTGAGATTGCCAATGACTTTTCCACTCACTTTTCTCTTCCATTCCCTGAATCCAAACAAAAAAAAAAAATACAAAAATACAAAAATGATTACGCAGGCCAACACTTTGTTTAATAGTCAAACACTTTGTCCAACAAGGAGGAGAAGTAAATTTGAACAAGTATCTGCACATAAAAAGAAAGAAAAAAAAAACTAAAACAAAAAAAAACAAAAGGTAGCCCTATTCAAGGGTTGACAAAAAGCATTTTGTGATGGAAATCATGTCATTGATGATGCTGAAGATATTTCTATACTTCTTTCTCCTCTGTAGATCAAGAAATAGTATTTTCCGCTAATGATACGTTACATTGAAATGATTAAAGAAGGTCCGTCACTCATATGAATTGTTAGCAATTTGTAATTTTTATTACGTATTCCAGTTTTAAAACCAGGGGGAAGAAAACAATAAACCAAATGCAACCCGTCAAACCTCTGTAACTTGGATCTCCACATGGTTCCTTTCCACAATATTTATTAGAAGTTTCTCTAACGGGATTAGAAAAGATAAATTAATACATTACCGTTAGCTTTGTATTTTTTTTTTTTTTATCTATATCAGTTTTATTTTTTTAATCTGATGTAATTATTATTATCATTATTATAAAACCAACTTTCAGAGTGTTGTTGGGCCGGTCGATATTGGTTTCTTAAAAGGCAAAGCAATAACTCAGAAAGGCAAAGGAAGAAAGTCTTTCTCAAAACGCATTTAATATTCACGCCGAAGAAGCAGAACAAAAACTAAAAAAATAAATAGAAGAAGAAGAAGAAGAAGAAGAAGAAGAAGAGGAGGAAGAGGCATGAAACACCATTCTTCTAAACACACACACTTTTTCTTTTTGAGTCAAAAAAGAAATATAATATTGATTTAAAAAGAAAAAATAAAAAAGAAAAAGAAAGAAAACAAGAAAAAACAATACAACTAGCTGACCATCGTACTAAAACAGACCCAGGAAACCACTTTATATTTAGACCCAGTACTTCATATAGTGATACCAAAGTCCACAATCTTAGAAATTTATCTCAACTGACAACTTATGTCATAATTCTGTGTCATTTCGTCAACTTTTTTTTTATTTTTTATTATTAAATAAAGACAAGCAGTGGGATCTAAGCCAAGATAAATTTCTAGAAAATTAAACAATCAGTTATCATCAAAACAAGAAGATGAATAAGATCACAAATACACTTGATTTTCCCATATCAGTACACCAACAAGAAATTAACAACCCAACAGATGAAAACCGAAACTCCAATTTCACAAATTTCATATCCGATTACTCCCATTACTTATTTTTTCTATAATTTCTTTTTCTCTTCCTTTTCTCTCATGCTTCAATTGCGACTCTATAAACCCAAATCCGACGAAATTGAACAGAGACAGTATTTAGAAACTCTCAAAAAGGAATTTCGATAGTGTAACTGAAATTAACCGCAAAAAAGAAGCGAAAATCACAAAACTAACCCATAAAAAAACAAAAGTAAATAAAAATAAAAATTTATTGTTGGATTGGTAAAAGTTGATTTTATCAGATTACTCCTTCCATTATTATTTTCTTTTCTGAAGAAATTGATTACAAGCACTAGAAGTTGTTAATTTTCTTTAATTTCTCAAATTGTTTTTCTCTCCACCTTCAATTTGTGACTCTACAAACCCAAATCCGACAAAATTGCATTCCTCAGAGAGTCAGAAACAGCATTAGAAACTCTTAAAATCGAATTTCAATGGCCGTAAATAAAATTAACCCAAAAAATAAGCAAAAATCACATTAATTAACCCATAAAAAACAAAAATACCTCGTCGGATTGGTATCTTCTCCGGGCGGAGAAAGCTAGGTGAAGCCCCTTGGCCATGTCGCGGTCGTAGATGGCTCGGAGGCGCGGATCGGAGAGCGTCTCGTAGGCCTCCTGGACCCGAATGAACGTCCGCGTGTACTCCTCGACCCGACCCGGCGGCGATACGTCGGGGTGGTACTTCCTCGCCAGCTGCTTGTACGCCTGCTTTATCTCCCCCAACGATCCCGACTCCGGGATCCCCAGCAGCTCGTAGAAGCTCAATTCCGCAACCCGGTCGCCGACCACCGCCGCCGCCGCAGAAGCCCTCGGTGTCGCCCGAATCCGGGTCGAGAAAACGGGCCGGCCCGGGAAAAGAACGGTGGAGCTAGGGTTTCTGGCGCTGGCGGTGTAGATCGTCGAGGAATTGGTAGGGAAGAAGAAGCGAGAATCGCTTCCTCCTGAGATCGCTAACCCATTGCATCGCATCTCCACTCTTTCTCTCTCACTCCTCTCTCACACACACTCTCTCTCTCTCTCTCTCTCTCTCTCTCTCTCTAGGTTTCTCTGATCTTATTCTATAGTTTTGTTTTATTTTTACTTTTTCTGGAGGAGATTAGACTGGATGGAATATTTTTTTTTAAAATTTATTTTCGTAGAAGTATAAAGAATGAAGGAAACACTTGTGGAGTGGATTTGAGAAGCTTGTGGAGTTTGGGATAGATATTACCTTGCTTTATATAGGGACGTTTCTTTATTTTATTTTATTTATTGTTATTTTTTTCTTTCTGGAAGAAATAGGTGAGATCGCAGTGGAGGGAGGGTCCCATGTAAAGAAAAAGAAGAAGAACAAAAAGAAAGAAACGTGATGATCACCTCCTCTTTTTTCTTTTCTTTTTTTTTTTTTTTGGTTTTGTTTTTTTAGTAGGAAAGTAACTTTAAAATGTCCAATATTTGAGTTTTGAAGTGATAAGTTTCATTTTTAATACTAATGTCTCTTCCTTTTACAGATTTTAATTTTTAATTTAAATTGATATAAGAATTTTTAATTGTAATAAAAAAAAATTAAATATGACATTTTTTAAAAAATTTTAACTGTAAAAATTTAAAATTAAAAATTTAAATCGATGAAATGAATAATACATAAATATTATAGCATAAAATCAAAATAAGAGGAGTGTTCCTTTAAAATAATAATAATAATAAGAGGAGTATTCCTTAAAAAAAAAAAAACAGAGAGAGATTGCTGAAAGAAAAAATGCAGAGCATGTCTCAGAAAATTCTCAATTAATAATATAATATATAAAAAAGTATATTCTTACAAGTCCAATTTCAATTGCGTCTCGAGATATGCACGTATTTATGGCCATTGCCAAGGTAACAAGATTCCCAACTCTACAAATTTATTATTTTTGAGTTTTGAATGCTTCGTTTATTTTGTGAATTTAAATTTTTAATTTAAGTGTAAATGTGATATTTTTTTAAAATTTTTAATTACAAAAAAAATTAAATAACGCTCTAAGAAAAGAAGCCGTAATCAGGTACGATTCCTAAAACTTTGTCAAGATTTGTTCATATTATTTTCAAGGACAAAGACAGGGAAAGAAGAAAAAACAACTCAAGCAACTTGGAATCCACAAGAACCAATTATTACAAGCTCTAGAAAACGATGTTCTAAACCAAAAATCAAGAAGGCAACATGCGAAAAGGCATCCATAACAAGAATCGTGCCTAAACAAGGAAGAAATTATTGGGAATAGTATCCTATAAGTATAAGATATAATAAGATATTTATTATTTATATAATAAAATAGTTTATTCATTATTTTATGTGTATATATTTATGAATATTTTATAAATATCAATAAAAATTTCATGATTATTTATATAACCTTAAACATTGTATATAAGTGTTATATACGAGAGGATAATGTTTAAGGATAATAATCAAAAAGCAATGTCCATAATGAATTTAATTAAAGTTCAGAATCTTTAAGTAAAACATTATTAATACATGTCATTCCCATTTAGAATGGAACGGTGTTATCCGCACTGTTAATATGGTGAGATATTGAATGAGCGTATTTCACATAATGAGATTATGTGAAACAAGGACACAGACACAATATGAATTTCTAATAATTTTCGTAAAGTATAGAAATTCTAATTGAGTCTACCGATGGTCATATAAAGAATGATCTTAATCTTGAGTTCTTAACATACTCCTATTTATAGATTTGTGTCTTTTAATTTACTCGGTACGGATTCTGAGATCCTGAATCCTATTCCTTGTATTTTGGAAACATGATGAAGTAGGTAGCCGGGATGTTATTATACAAGATGGAATCCATTCCTTCTTGAGAAAGAAGTAGATAAATAATTCGCTTGAGGGTTGATTCGGTACTTGGACCAGTAGGAGCTCCGATTCATGAATGTGTTTTATGAATCACTGTCCATTAGAGAATCAATAGTACTCAAGGATAAAGAAGTAATTAGAGAGATTAACGGATTTTACATTGCTCTAATTATGAATTATTTCTGGAGGATTTGATCTATATGCAGTGACTATATCAAATGGACACTTCACATTTTAGAAGTAATTTATGTCTATAATTTCGATAGTGCAATTCCAAGTTTATAGTGGAGTAACTATTGGAATTAATAGAATTAATTAATTAATTAAAGTGTTTAATTAATTATTAATTTTATTGGAGCTCGGGATTATAGGTTCATTAGTCCCCGCGTCGTCCTAGTAATTCTACCAGACACAAAGGGCAAAATAGAAAATTTAGAATTACGAAATTTTAAAATTAAACACTCGAAAATAATTAATTGAGAATTAATTATTATTTAAATAATGTGATTATTTAAATTTAAATTTGAACACATCTAGATTTATCCATTTAAACTTATTTGATAAGTTGTTCAATTTAGAATTCAAAATAATTTAAGTTTGACTTAAATTGAAATTTGAATTTGAGTCAAAATTGGACTACAGGATAAAGGATGATTTTCTCTTCCTTCCCTATCTGCAAATTGGCGCCACACAAGGATGAGAATTCCCTAAGGTGGCCGGCCACACTAAGGATAAGTGAATGAGAGATTTTGTTTGAAATTCAAATAGGAGATAATTAACAAGCTTTATCTTGGAGATAGAGATTAGATTCATTCTAGAAGTTTGACTTCTACTCTATAAATAAGAGAATAGTAGAAAATTGTAGACACAATTTTTGAGATAATTTTCGAAATGATTTTTGACCTAATAAAGTATTATGGCCGAAATTCTCTTAGAGCAAGGGAAGGAAAAAATTTTCTCCAAAAATTTCACATCGTGCATGCATTGGTGTTTGTGGAAATTCGAGTGTTTATTATAACCCGTTTTGTCTCATGTGTGCCCATATACACGTCTTCGTGGATTCTAAGAATTGACGTGGTAGACATTGGTTTTCTAAACACAAAGCTTTGGAGCAAGGATTGTTCGAGGTCAAAGAACTCAAGTTATCATCCTAATCGGCCACCAGGTATTATTCATAATTGAGTTCTTAATAAATAAATTAATGTGATTAATTTATTTATGCATAAATTAATATAATCTATAGAGTATCTCAAAGGTTTTATGAAAATTTTTGTTATACACCATCCGCTCCCCCCACGCTTCCGCATCCGAATTCGATTCGGAGACCAACAGAAATTTCAAGAAAAAGTTTTGAGATCACCTGGGTCATTCTTTGGCAGATGGCGACAACACAAGGGAGAGGAGAAAGAGCTTCTTGGTCGAGCTTCTTGGCAGATGGCTTACTGTTGAGGTCAGATTTCACCACTCAATCTCGACCGTATATGTGTCAACTCGAGTCGACTAGACTTAAAGACTATCAGCCGAGTAGACCTTTCAAAAGGAATCAGAAGCTTATGACTATTAGAAGACGACCCAAATCTAATATCAACTCAAAACAACTGCAACATCTGGAGTCAACCACAACTACTTGACATAGTAGAGGAGTCGACCGTCCTAAGAAATATTATGAGAGTCTTCCGCGAAACACTCTATTTCAAGATTTTGGGAAGCTATCAAATCGCACCAAAGACGGTTTAAATCCCAGAAAATACGAAATCTACAAGGAAATAAGAATAAAAACACAATAAGAAAAGTCAACTCTATTCAAGAAAGAAAAACTAAACATAAATGAACAGCAAGAGCTTACAACTATAAAAGGAGGCCTTTCCTCAGCACAAAGAGGATCCCAACTTACGCATTACTTCAAAATACGCCTTAAAGCCGCTCTCTCTCTCTCTTTCCTCCATTATTGTCTCTCTCTCAAGCTTTTTTAAGCTTTTTTGTAATATTTTCTACACTCATAGTGAAAATCCATACACTACAGTGGATATAACATTTCATTATGAGTGAACCACTGTAAATTCCGGCGTCTCTCTTTAATTCTCACATTTTATTTTATTGCATACTTGCTAGGCCAATTGTAGATAAACGGATTAAACATCTACTACTTCGTGAATTGATCATTAATCCTCTAATACAAATTCGACCGTTGGAAATCACCTTCCACACAAATTAAAAAAAAATCAACTTCACTAGCGATACTACCATATAAATTCATAATTTTGAAGAGTTAAATTCTAAATAGTGAATTGAACTGTTAGTTTAATTTAAAATTGTTGGCTTAATTCAAGCTCCTAAAAAAAAGATTCCGTCATTTTATTGTTTGTTGTTTTATAAAATCAAAATACATAGAATTGCTCAAAGAAAATAATCAGCGCATTTGTCTCGAAAATCTTACGTGTCAATTTTTTTGTTTTTTTTTTGTTTTTATAGAAAACTTGTCAAATTTTATTTTGCATAGCAAGATGTGCATCATATTTATGAAGACTGGCATGTTCCGTCGTAGAAACCTCCTAACTCCAACTGAGCTATTTTGGTATGGTTTGAATGTTGCAAACGGGTAGGACAACTAATCTCAACTTCCTTTACCTAAAAGGAAAGAAAGTCAACTTAAAAATGTCATTTCAATTTTAACCCTCAAAGAATTGGCATTGTCCATTTATCTCTAAAACCGTATAATTTAAAACTCTAAAGTTTGAATCCATCACCATAATGATACTTGATGCAGCAAAATTGATAGAACAGAATTTTATTGGCCTTTAATTCAAACGGAAAATGGGATTCAACGGTTCAGATCTAACTAAAAAAAACCCCACAAAGGAAAAAGTCCTAAATTGGAGAAAAAACACTCAAATTTTAAATTCAATTTTTAATATTCAAGTCTTCCTAATGTAATAGTTAATGTGGTTATTTATAATCCGTTTACAAAACGATAACAAAATAATGATTAAGACAGACAATAAGCTAAAAACAAACTAAAATTAAATTAAAAAGCTAAAATAAATGATAATAAAATATAAAAACTATTACTTGAATTTAGAACTCCCTATCTGTACTTCTGTTCAAAAAGCATTAAGTTTTCTACGTTTTATAGCTACGGTTGATGTTGAGCTTCCCTGGCTAATGTTCAAGCCCAAATCTCTAAAATTTCCATTTCATTGGCCCTCAGTAAAATCATCAAAAAAATAAAACGTCTGATAGACAAACGTGTTCTTTTATTGTAAACGAATCAAATCTTGAGAGTAAAAATGTGTCATTTATATGTCAAGCGTTGGACGACAACAATTCTAAACGCAAAAAACAAAAATAACCCTAACAATATTTTCAACTTCAAGCTTAGCGCTTATCGTGAGCAACAGTTTAAGGATATAATGACACATACTCTTCTAGAAGCTGAAAAAAGTCCTCTTTCATGGCTCGGAATTAGTTTATGATTAAACCATCTTAGAGGGATAAGTGTCTGTTTCAAAATTGCTTCTCCTTGTTAGGCTTTTGTTTTGGCTGAGACTAGTTTTCTAACTTAAAATTGAGAAATAGATTTTCATAATTCACCATGAACTTTAGAATCGCATGTAATTGAGGTCCAATAACTAACAAATATTTGATAAGTATCGGATTAAGACACAAGAGTCACACACAAAAGGTAAATTCAAACCATATCATGTGTAAATTTTGTATCTTTAACTATTAATTTGATAACGCCATTAACTATTGAACTTCAATTGCAATTAATTTTAAAGTTTAAGGTCCATTTTGTTAAAATTTAAAGTTCGGGATTTATTATGTAAGAACAAATAATTATGGGTGTAATAGTACAATTTACTCATTTATGTATAAAGACATCATTTGAAAACAAAGAATATAAAGGCATCATATTCTATCGTTAAAGATAAGAAGAGTAATGCTTTGAAGCAAACAAAAAATGGTAAGGGTATGAAATGCATGGTTAAAATGGTAAAAAATCCTATTTTATACGAGAAATGAAACCATCAAAATTCAAATTCGCACAAATGCATCATTTGGTTGGTGGCTATAAATTACTTCTTTTAGTTGAAAAATAAGGACTTTTTTTTCTTTTTCTTTCTTTCTTTTGTCTAGAAGTTGTATCAATGACTTGCATACGATGGTGATATGTAGCCCTTCACCTAAAGTCCTCCTAGTACAACACAATCCGTGCGGATCGATGAGGACAATTAATTCAGGGTCTGTTTAGTTCGTTAATTTGAGTTTTTAATTTGAGTTGAGATGTGACTTTATGTGAGAGTTTTTTACTGTAGTAAAAAGTTAGATATGACTGTTTCTAAGAACTTTTTACTGTAACAAACTCAAATTCTAAACTTAAATCGGTAAAATGAACGGGATCTCAATCTCCTTTAACTAAAAGGTAAGAAGAGTCTAATTTCCTTTTGCCTGTGTTAGGGAAAAAAGTGGTTTTACTTTTAAACCTTGAAGAATTGGTCCACTTGATTCCTAACAACCCAAATGGTACAATTTTAACTTCTAAGGTTTGAGTCCATTACAATAGTGGTATTTTTGTTCAACAAGCAATAAATTTTTTACGGTTATAAGTTATAACTACGATTTGATGTTAAGCGTCCTCGATTAGCATTTAAATTATGATAGACCCTCCAAATCCTAAATGGACCTAAAAATAATTGCAAAGGAAAGTTTGTAGTTTTTTTTTTTTTTTTTTTGAGTAATTAACGCCTTTAAACTTTTTAATAGATGACATTTTGGTTTCTATTTTTTTGAATTTAGTAAATTAAGAGAAATTTTGTAATACGCTTAACGTATTGAAAGATCAGATTTTTTAACCGTTAAATTTATGCATTTTTTAATTTTTATATGATATTATACAAATTTAACAAATAAAAAACTTAATCTATCAATATATTAAGGTATCAAAAAAAGTCTGTAATTGGCGATTTAAACATTTCCGTCTAATTTCATTAATTGCCTCACAGTTTTTCAGACATGGAGACGTTTGGTTCATGAATTAGAACTATGTGATTAGAACTATTTTTAATTTACGTATATTTTTTATGAGAGAAAATACTGTAGCGAACCACGAACCATGATTCGAATCAAGGAACGAATCTAGGTACCAAACATCCTCAAAAATTACGTGAGCCCTTTTATGGTGAAAAGCCTCAAATGCCCCTAATAAAATAAACAACAATAGAAAAAACAAAAAATAAAAAACAGAGTTCCTCATAACCATTTCATCTGCATACAACTAACACTCACGCAGAGCTTCTTTCTTCAAACCGGAAAGGAATCCGTAAAAAGAGATGCAATGTTCACCAAATCTAATATTGGTCATATAG
This sequence comes from Morus notabilis, assembly GCF_000414095.1. Taxonomy (NCBI): domain Eukaryota; kingdom Viridiplantae; phylum Streptophyta; class Magnoliopsida; order Rosales; family Moraceae; genus Morus; species Morus notabilis. Next base: position 27,286 of record NW_010366703.1, read on the forward strand.
GCAACACCCTATACCAAGAAAATCCAACCAAATCTAAGAAACAAATAATAAAAATACATAAAAGCCTATAAATTCAAACATAACCGTTTTAAATTCGTAACAATATGACTGAGATCTCAAAGTCCAGTGAAAGATTCTAACTTCACATTGATCTATAAGAAAGACCAACAAAAAAAAGAAAAGAAAATCAGGTTCAAACGCAAAGAACCCAGATCAGAAACCCCACCAGAGAGAGAGGGATATTCAATATTCACCAGATTTAGATTAAGCACAATCGCAACCTTCACCGTCATGGTCGAGCCTACCTCCGCGGCTGCGAGCACCAGATCCATCCACGGGAAACCCATTGTCGCGCCGAGCCCTTCTCCGCAATCTCCTCCTGCCGACTCAACTCCTCTGCAAGCGTCTCCCGACGATCCCAACTACTCCCCACCTCCTCCAATCCACCCCTCCATGGCAGGCCTCTCTCTCTCCCTCGTTCAGTTCCAGATGCACTTTCTTTTATTTTTGTTTTTTTTTGTTTTTTTTTGTCATACATTTGTTGAATTTTGAAGTAAATGTATATACAAATTATTCCTAATTCTTACATTTAAAATTTAAATTTTTTATAAAAAAAAATATTAAAACAGAATTAATTATTTTAATTTAAGTATATAAAATAAATAAACACAAATCAATTGTTTTACTAAAATATCTTTCTATATTAATCCATATCAGTTGTCACTTATTAAAGAGTTTAAGGTCTAACAGTGTTAATTATTTTGTTTAGTAGAGTTAAAAATTTAGGGATTTAACCCCTAAAATTTCCCATTCGTTGGCTTTCGTTGGTTAAGGCCATTTTCTTTTCGTTCCAACTTTTTTCCTAACCATGACATACATGGCTAATATTGTCAAAAGATTGAATGTTAGGTGAATAAGAATATCACTATCGTTAAGACTCAAGCTTGAGACTTAAAATGTGTCATTTTATGCGTCAAGCATCAAAATGCAAATACACCAATTCTTTAAAGGCATGAAATAAAAATAATTCCTAGCAATATTTTCAACTTTAAGCTTAGCGCGTACAAGGAACACTTTAAGAATATAGTGATTATATATTGACACGTTATATAGTGACACAATAATATTTCTAGAAGTTGAAAATAGTCGTCCATTTTATAGACTAGAGTCAGCTTTATGACTCAAGTATTTTGAAGGAATAAGGCTTCGTTCGTTTCGCTAATTCGAGTTTAAAATTTAAGTTTTGTTACAGTAAAAAGCTCTCACAAATAATCATATCTAACTTTTTTGCTACAGTAAAAAGTTCTCACATACAATCACATCTTAACTCAAATTCTAAACTCGAATCATCGAAACGAACGAGGCCTTAAGTGTCTTTCTTTTTGTCACGTTAGGTTTTTGTTTATGCTGAGACTAAGCGTGCATTTAATAAATAGATTTAAAATTATGATTATGGATTCTGATTCATAATTAATGTTTATTTACAATGATTTTAAATCATGATTCAGAATCAGTATTCAGAATCTGATGTGATGTTTTAAATTAGCTCAAATCATGATTCTAAAACTACCTCCAGTCTTGATTCAAGGTGATTCAAACCCCTGATTCTGAATCATAGTTTCAGAATTATGATTTGAACCCAAAATCACGAATCATGGTTCTGATTCCAGAATCATAATTAGAATTACCCTAGTTTGAATCCTCGTACCAAACGAACCCTAAAGCCTCATTCAATTTGTTGATTTTAGTTTTTAAATTGAGCTGATATATAATTTTATGTGAGTTTTTTTACTGTAGCAGAAAAAGTTAAATGTGATTTTTTGTGAGAATTTTTAATTATAGTAAAATTGAAATTAAAAACTCAAATCGGTAAAATAAACGAGACATGAGAGTAGTTTTCGTACTTACTCCTCACTTGCATGTTGAATCACTTTCTAGATCCCTTTAGGCTCTGTTTTAGTCGTCTTGGGTATGAGAAAATTACAAATTTTACCTATTTAAGTAACTGACTTATTAAAAGTACTCATTTTAAAAAAAAAAAAAAATTATACGTTTTGATTAGTTCTAATCTAAAAGATAAAAATATATGAGCTAATTTTAAGAGGTAAAAATAAAAAATAATTCCATTTCAAGAGGTATTTTTAAAAATTACCCCTGGAGTATTGATCATATGCCCATTTCACCAAAAGAAAAGGTCAAGATAGCTTTTCAAGTAAAAAAAAAAATATAGAGTAACAAAAAGATTATTAGCGTTATTAGTCTCTAAATTATTATAAGAGAGTTTATTTGGTAGACCAACATGTTGGTAGAATTAGTTTTTTAACCGTTAGATCTAGTTAAAATCATATTAGATTAAAAAAATATACATGATGGACAATTTTTGATATAAATCTGACAATTAAAAAGTAAAAAACTACTAATAATTTATTTTTATTAGTCCTATGAGAGAAGTTTCCTATAATTAACATTAAAACTGTAATAGTTTCGCCTCCAATAAATTTTTTTTTTTCCCCTTTTTCTGAGTAGTCACCCACAGAACTATGCGGCGAGGAGTGATGGCATGGGCCTCTGCTAAGTTTTTCTATTCAATGTTTTTAACAAGTTTTCAGATGTATCGCCATCAAAATACTTTTCTTCTCTAATGCGGTCCCCTCTTAATTTTATTCTTGAACCTATCACAGTAATATTTAAGTTATTTAAAGAGTTTTCTCACTTAATGACATAGCCCTATATATGTTTTTGGCTGAATAATCTTAGCCATTATTACTTTTTTATCTACATTTTTATAAAAAGCTTTGATTACTTTTCATATCTATTAGCTTCAATAATTAATACCATTTAATTTCTAGAAAGAAAAAACTATTAAAATTTTAATGGAATACATTTAAGACGCTTAATTATCGTGAACTTTACCTCTTTTTCTTGGGGGATTAATCTTGATCTTTATATTTATATTTTATTTCTTAAAAAAATTGTTAGTACTGAAAGAAAAAAAAAAATAAAACAATGGTAAGAAATTAAAAAAAAGTTCTTATCGGTGCCTCCGCTAGAGTAAGATTTTGGCTCTTCCTATGAGTGGTTCGCACAATTAATATTTTTTTTTTTGTTAGTTTTGATCCGCAGACGTAAAATAGTTCAAATAAAATTTTTAAAATTCAATGGAGTAATCACATGCTCAACGCGAGATAACCTGAAATTTTACCAATATAATAAGAGGCAAAATGTTATCATGGCCCGAAAAATCCTTGAAAATTAGTAAATTTTTAATATTATATGATTTATTTTTGTAAAATTAAAGTTTTGCGTGGCGAGCACATGATTACTTCTACTGAATGTTGATTATTGTCAATTTTTGGGCAAGGACTAAAACTACTAAAAATATTAAGTTCAAAGACAAATTGACAAAAAAAAATTAATTTAGGATCAAATTGTAACTTCTTGAAAAGTTCAGGTGTCAAATATACAAAAAGAGATCGGTACTATTCATTCAAAATGCTATTTCCTTCTATTTACCCACCTAATCTCGATCTAATTAAATTTGAAAATACATGATTATCTGTTATATTGATTCTTTCTTCTCTAGGCTTCAGAGTTTATTTTGCATGAAAAAAGAGACAATTACTCCTTAAAATACATGAGTTATATATTTTCATTTTTAATCTCAATTAATATCCTTTAGTAGAAAAATTATACTAATTAAAATAGTATTAATAAAGAGTAAAGAATAAAAATTTTAAGGTCCGTTTGGAAGGTATACAATTCACGGGGAGTTAAAGAAATAGATCGAACTAATCGCTCGCGTATCCGCCTTCCATTCCAAGGAAGACAAAAAAGGACATATTATATATAACAAATCATATATTTATTTAAATATAAACAAAACAAAGCAATTTTATTTTTTAATTCAAAATTATTTTTGATCCGATCAAAATAGCATTAGGATTTTCGGGACAAGGAATAAAAAGCCCATGGATAAATCCAAGTGACTCTTTCTTAAATGTAAGTGATCTTTTCGTAGGCATTTGCCCCCGATATAATCGGAGGATCGAATTGATTATAGAAACATGAGTTTAATTAGTCAATTTATTAGTGAACAAGGAAAGATATTATCTATTAGGTTCATTAGTGGGAACTTTGTGAGAGAAAAAATTTTAAAATTTAAACTCTTTGTGAAATAAAAAATACTGGAGTAGAATCATAAATTAATTTTAAATATAACTTTTAAACAACCCCACATAGTAGTACATTCAAAGGGCGAGTTCCCCCGTTTTCTCTTTTAGTTGTTGCATACATCAAGTCTTAAAGTGAAACATTTGCTTATTTATATATTTATTTATTATTATTATTATTATTATTATTATTATTTTGCAGCGAATACATTTGCTTTCATTTTACGAAAGTTTGTAATTTTTCTTTTAATAAAGAAAAGAATTTGAAATTTAGGGATTTTACCTCCGAAATTTTCCTTTCATTGGCTTTCATTGTTTTGGGACATTTGCTTTTCATTCTTTTTTTCTTTTTTCTAGAATCGTCAGAAGATTGAATGTCGGATGAACAAAACTAAAGAAGGTTCTTTTCTTAGAAGACGCAAATCTTGAGACTAAAGATAAGAAGAATGGTCTTTGAAGGAAAATTGTAAGAGAATGAAAATGCATAGTTAGGTGGTATCAATGACGTGTATATGATGGTGATATGGTTTACCTAAAGTCCTCCTAATACAACACAACCCGTGCGCATTGATGAGGACAATTTAATCTCAACTTCCTTTACCAAAAGAGATTGAAAATTAATTTCCTTTAGCCTGTATTAGAAATATATATATTATTGGGTTCCGCCCATTTGTGGGCTGGAACAACAAGTGGGCTTCAAGCCCAAAGGATAAAAAAAAAAAGAAGGCATGCTGCTCACGTGAGCAGCAAACCAGAAAAATAGAAAAGAAAAGAAGAAGGATAATCGAAAAAAGTAGAGTGCAGCCGAGGAAATTAGAGAAAAAATGTGAGAGAGGGAAAGGAAAAGGGGTAGGATTTTGATGTTTGTGCAAGATGATTGGGTGGCGAAACGTTGTTGGTTTCGGCTCAAATTTGACGTGGAGAATCCTTGTGGCGAGCTCTTCCAATCTACCGGACTTGATTTCTCATTTAGCTTCTCTTTAGTACTCTCTCGAGTACTCCTAATTTGGTGAGACCTAAACTTTTCTTTGGTGTTATTGTTGTTATCCATCTTTATTGATGATGTCCATATTGTTGGTGAACCAAGAATAATATTTCTTGATGATATTATTGTTGTGAGCCTCTAGTTTGATTCTAGAGAGAAACTTTATAATCTCATTATTAATATAGTGGAGGAGATTTAAGTGGCCTAAGGGTCCCGTGGTTTTTACTCTCAATTTGAGAGGTTTTCCACGCTAAAAATTAGTATTTCACTTGTGGTTGATTATTTTGATTAATTGGTGCATTGGTTGTTTGGCTTTGTTGGCATTCTGTTTGAGATCCTATTGTAGCACACAAAGAGGGAAAGTTTTATTCCGCAATTGTTTGTTAGTTTTCCCAACAAACTGGTATCAGAGCCTTTGGTTGGCTAGAGGCTAATTCTTGTGTGTTGAAATGGAAGAACAAAATTTGTATGGGATGGTAAAATTAACCTCATCAAATTTTTAGACCCTGTGGCAATTATTAATAGCATCATGTGTCTCCCAGAGACTTAATGGTCCCAGACCTTATGGCCTTCAGAATGATTATCATATGTCTCCCAGAGACTTAGTGGTCCCAGACCTTGTGGCCAAATAAATATCATATGTCTCCCAGAGACTTAGTGGTCCTTACTATCTCCATCGGGATTGTTTTAGCCTCATTACTAATCACTACAAATTATCACTCTTTTTATTACTTTGGTGAATGTTTATCAACTCATTCCTTATATAGCATTTTCTTGTATTTTGTACCATGTACATACTTTATGCATTATACATATACATCACATAATCAAATATCACAAATGTACTATGAACAATTATTATGGTGATACAGGTGATAGTGATACAGGTGATATTCTACTTACCTTGCACCTTATGACAAAAAGTATCACTTTAGGGTTCCTCTTGATGGATCCGATGTGAACAACTGTATTGTTTGGTATTTAAATGTATTATCATTAGTTTTGTGATTAATGACTTTGTTCCTTCTAAAATAATCAAACGATTGCCTAAAATGGCTCAACAAATTACACTTTTCATTTAAAGCCTCTAAAAACAACCTTTTTTCAAATTTTCCATAACTTAAAGATTTTACTTAAAAATATTCCATTAAAAAGAGTCATTTGGGTGAAAATAGTAAATTTTGATAAGAAATGTAAAAAAATGTCCAATTCAAACTTAGAAGAGCTTAAAATGACTAAAACTCAGAAAAAGGGATCAAAAATCCAATTTTGGCGCATAATTGGCTCAACCGTGCACGTAGGTGGGCACCAAGGCACCAACCGTGTGCACACAGCATGCACAAGTCTGCACAGCACGCGCAGGGCATGTATGGCTGCCAGCGCCCCATGCTATGCTCACAGGAGCTGCTGGCACCCCACTGGTGCACTCACAGGGCCTGCTGCAGCATGCTGGGCGCCCACATCATGTAGCATGGTGCGCCCAGCCACCCTAAAATGGCCCAAATGGCGTCTAAACCCCTCCAAGCCATTTTTTAAATTTTTTTCAGAGTTTCTCCTACATTTTAACACTCACCAAAGCTTAAAATACCTGTTAATCTCCTAAAATAAATTAATATCACAAAATAACCCTAAATAAGAAAATTTTCACAAAACCACCAAAATTCTCAGAAACTAGCCCTAATTTTAAAACCATAACTCCCAAACCGCAAGGACATTTCTAAAACGGTTTTGGGAGCATTTAGTCAACATATAAAGTGAGTTATTCTCAAACTTTCAGTTTCATTTGAGCTTCATAGCCTAGGTAAATAAATAAAAACTTGAAGCATAATGAAAACTGACATGAATCTCCCAGATAACAAGCTTTAAACCACCATCTTCCAATTGAGTTAGCTCCAATCTTTTTTATAGCCTTCAATCTAACATATAAAGATTTCATATCTCAAAAATAATGACCTAACTATAAATAAAACCTTCTGAATCATCATCAAAACAGAACCAAACCAAAACTGTCCCTTACCTTGATCTAGTTTAGGTTTTCTTGTGAGTCTCCCGCCTCCAATTCAAATGATTAGCTCCGAAAGCTCTTATAAACTCTTGGAGCAGACCCTAAAACAATCCCAAAGGATTAGAGCAAGGACTTATCACCAATCTTGAGAGAAACTAAACTAGAATCACAAAATTCACCTTACCTTACACTAGTTTCAATCTCTTGGTGTTCCTATGATCAATCCTTCATCAAACCACTTGGAATTGCTTTGGTTTTCTTAAGAAATGGCTGGAGAAGCACTTTGGAACCAGAGGAGGGTCAGACTAGAAGGTTTTGGGGCTGATTCCTCTTCACCTCCTTGCTTAACACTTTAAAGAGACAAGTAGGCATCTCAATTTACTTAACCATGAAGCACTCTCCTCTCATCTAATCTAATATTACCTTAAGCAGCTCTCTCACCACCTTCTCATGCACACAACACTCACACAAATTCCCAAAGTATGAACAAGGTCTTAGCCAATCAATTGGCCTACTAAATTTGGTGTATGAGCTTGCACCGAAATTTCAGTATGTGACAAATCCTAACTTTACATCTCCCATACTTTTCATTCAATTTTAAACATCTAACATAATCACTTTCTATTGCATTCTTACCTTATTTATTAGGATCCATAATTCCTTTAGAACCTTAATAAAATCTCAATTTGATTCCACAAACTCGAATACCAAAATATGCTTAATTTAGGGCTTCTAAAGTAACACGATCATTAAACCCTTATCATCATCCCTTTCTTAACCTTATTTCAACCTTAGAATCGCCTTAAGTAGTCTCTTTGGCACATTAACTCAAGTCCAAACCTTTCCACACATTACACCAATATGTACATTTTTATTAAACTTGCCCTAAAGCCCCATTAGGACTCCATATTTTACTTTTCACTTAGTAATTCTTGTAAATATCATTAAGAACAAGTTGTTGTCCATTTCCCAACTTACCGGATCCTTCTCTTGGGCAACCCCGAGTCATTCGCCTATATAATGAACATATCAAACATATAATTCACTTCAAATTACAATGCACACCATTATGACAAATAACTTCATATAAAATGACTAAGTGTTCATGTATCATATGCATGATGCTAAAATATCATGAAATGCATTGGCCAACGAGTATGTGAGAATTCTGGGTATGAAACTTTGTTCATTAAACACTCATCTTCAGGTAAAGTTACAACCCTATTGGTCTATGTGATGACATAATTGTGACAGGTGATGATGATAGGGAGAGGTAGCTTTTAAGTCAATGTTTGGCTTAGGAGTTTGAGATCACGACGTTAGGAAGATTGAAGTATTTTCTTGGGATTGAGGTGGCTCATTCTAAGCAAGGCATCGTCATCTCTCAATAGAAGTATGTTACAGATCTACTCAAAAGAACCAGCAAGACAACATGCAAACCAGTGAGTACTCTAATAGAACCGAATCTTAAGCTTGGAGAGGCAGAAGAAGATGCTATGGTGGATAGAAAAATGTATCAACGGTTGGTGGGGAGGCTTATTTATCTTTCTCACACTCGGCCAGATATAGCGTATGCAGTGAGCGTGATTAGTCAGTTCATGCACAATCGAAAGAAAGTTCATTTGCAGGTGGCATATAGAGTTTTGCGATATCTCAAAGGGACACCAGGTAGAGGCATCCTTTTTAAGAGGAATGGATGGTTAGTTCTTGAGGCGTACACAGATGCTGACTATGTTGGGTCAGTTATTGACAGAAGATCAACTTCTGATTATTGCACCTTCTTTGATGGAAACCTAGTGACATGGAAGAGTAAGAAATAGAATGTGATAGCACGGTCTAGTGTTGAGGCAAAGTACCGAGCAATGGCTCAAGGTGTGTGTGAACTACTATGGTTAAAGATTGTTCTAGAGGATCTGAAGATTAAGTGGGATGGCCCTATGAAACTCTATTGTGATAACAAATCCACAATCAACAAGCTCACAATCTGGTGTAACATGATTGAATGAAGCACATTGAGATTGACAGACACTTCATCAAGGAAAAGTTGGACAATGGACTGATCTTATACCTTATGTATCTACACATGGCCAACTTGTTGATATACTCACCAAGGGTTTAAGTAGTTCAGTGTTTTAGAGTTTTGTATCCAATCTGGGAATGCTGAATACCTATTCACCAGCTTGAGGGGGAGTGTGGGAAAATTTATTTTACACGCGTATAGACTAAATTAGGAAAGTTTGAATATAATAGTTAGTTTTCCTAAAATTAGGTTGATTTGGTTACTTTATGTTTTTATTGGGATATCCCACAGAATATGGGATGAGATATAACCTTATAATTGCCGCTTCTGAGGCTAGGGCTTCTGTATATAAACCCAACCCAGGTGTAATTGTAGTGCAATAATACCAATAATACAATTTTTTCAATTTTTACTCTCAATTTACATCAAGAACGATGTACAACTTTTGAAGCGTATACCTGTACCACTTGAGGCTTAAAACCTAATGTTCAATATCCATTGTGATGTATATTCTCTCAGCAAGCTGGTTTACATGTGGTTCTCTCCATATTCGGCTTGTCCGTACGTCTGGTGATCCTGTTATCAGAAACAACATAACAAGAACGTGAAAGCAGTAGCTGCAGTGCAGGGGAAACATAATTAAGGTAACAGAGCACTGGAATCGTAAAGGGTATGTTCATTTGCACAACTCAAGTCATGACTTGAGTTGTCTATGTTAGAAAAAATATTATAGTAAAAAAGTTAAATTTGAATTTTTGTGAGAGAAAACATTGTAGCAATATAACTTGAGTCATAAAATGAACGAGACTAAAAACTTCTAAACTTTAGATAAACCAATCCAAGGTTGACTTTATAATGTATGAATGTAGGTGCACATTTCCACCCACCGTGTGAGAGGGATGTGTGAAGAAAATTCTATCAAAACATAAAAAGCTAATTTAAAATAATTTGACTGATATCTACTCTAGAGCTCGCTATGATGTAGCTTACCTTTTGCAATTTTCTCCATTATCTGACACAACTGTTTCCGGACGTCCTTAACAAAAGCCATCCCTTTCACCTACAATAGGGAACGTAAAAAAATGTTACTTTCTCTTCTTCCTCTATCAATACAAAAACATACATGTCTTAGTCATAATTCGTCTATCAAATTCAAACAGATTCCCCTCTAATGACAAGAATCCGGCGTATATGATGGAAAACAAAATGCATGTTCAGCATCAGAGTAGAGTTCAAGGACAACATCTAAAGAAAGGATTCAAATATGAAATATGGTAGGGACCCAAAAGAATATACTCATCTTTTGGCTGTTAGATAACCAGTGTGACTCCACCTAATTGTTTAAGCTTGAACATGTGAAAATGAATTATACTCGTAAGATTGATTCTATTGGAACATGTCAATATTTGCCAATGTAAAAGATACATGCAAGCCATTGTCCTTGCACCAATCAATACTACAGTCGGTTTGATGCCAGCACTCATAGATTTGTAGCATTTAGATGTGATCTCCCCAACCAGAACCATCGGGAAGGTCCAAATGATTATGTTTCCTCTTCTTCTCAGTATCCTTGATGCAAGTGGAGGTCAAGCTACTAGATAAATCTATTTTTTTTTTGGAATACATAAAATTAAACTGGTGTAAAAGTACCCCATCATGATCCATTGAATATAAGACTGCTAGTTAATATAGAAGACTGAATTATGATGCCGTTGTTATTATTCTTCTTCTGGTTCAAAAAGCGGGGTAAAGAGGATTAAAGAAGTTTTTTTTTGCAAACGCATGTGATGCAAAGGAATGAGTTGCTCCTGAATTGTATAAAACATGTGCTTTAGTATTGACTATAGAAAGGTGACCTGTAACCACGTTAGATGTCCCAGCCTCCACATCTTTTTTAGTGAAAGCACAAATTTGAGCAGTCAGGGCAGGAGGAGCTTCTAAGCATCCTTGGTTAATCTGAGGACCCTCAAGCTGAGCTTGCATAGAGCGGAGTTGCGCAATCTGGAGCCTTTGAGAACTTTGAGCTTCCTGGTTTTAGGGGTTGGAGTAACAATTCTTAGCATAGTGGCATTCCTTACCACAACGATAGCAGCTGTTGGTACCAAGTCTGCACTCCCTTCGGTGCGTCTTTCCGCACTTAGGACACAGAGGAATGTTGGTGTTACTCTTTTTCTGAGGTTGACTCTTCTGGTTTCGGTTGTTGTAGTTGTAACTATCCTCCCTCTTATTGTTTCCATTGTTCTGACTCACAGGGTTACCATTGTGGTTAGCATGGCCACCTTGACCCTTTTGGCACACATCTTGGTTCTGCTTCGATTGAGCTTTCTCCTTCTTCTTGGCCTCAAAGAACTTGGCCCTCTCTTCCCTTGCTTGGGCAAGGCAGTATTCTACACGAAGAGCCATCTCCACACATTCAGCAACAGTGGTTAGCAGAGCATTACCGCTGTCAATCACAACTGCAAGTTCCGGTCAGAACATCTCAAGCATTCTCCTCACTTGCTCTCCCTCGGTAGGCATAAGGTGGGGACGAGGTGGGCTAGTTGGTCGAACTTCCTAACCGCTTCAGTCACAGTCATGGACCCTTATTTCATCATGTTGAACTCATTCTATTGAGCCCTCATGGCCATTCTATTGTACAACTTGGTATTGAACTCTTCAATGAAATCAACCCAAGTCATCTGGAGGACATCTCTCCTGATAGAAACAGTTTCCCACCACTATCTCACATCTTTCTTCATTACATAAGATGCGCATAGCACATTCTCTTGATCAGTGAGATCCATAAATTCCAACACAACTTGCAGGGAGGTCAACCACTCCTCAACCTCCAGTGGGTTAGTCAAGCCTTCACTTGCATCGAAATCGCTTATACAATGGCTCTTGACGAACAACAGGTTGAGCCGCCAGGGCTGCCGGCATAGCAGGTGTAACTGGAGGAGCTTGAGCCGCAGGAGGTGTAGGTGCCTCACCACGTGGTTGTTCCTGGTATCACTGCACGGGTAGAGCACGGAGGCCTTGCATCTCTTGAGGTTGAGTATTCAGTTGTTACTGCATGTTGGCAATCATATTAGCCAACTCCACATTGTTTGGCCTTCGAGCCACCGCCGCTCTTGGTCGGACCATGGTTTCAACTTAATTCCTGTCGTTTGATTCACATCGCGTTTAAATTTCTAAGTATGTGGTTTTTCACATATTCTCATAGGCTTTATCTCACTTGTTTATGGTGATGCAGATGAAGACACATCCTGACATTAGATGTACATTATTTTGGTGGTTGGCTGGTGTCATCCTTAGTACCAGGACTTTTGTATATGGACGATGTTGACTTGTTTGAGACCCTGAGTTACTAACTATTTACTATGCTCTTGTTTTTATTTGTAAGAACTGTCAGATCTATTTTTGGGATATGTATTATACTGTATATATGGGACGTTAGTCAAAAGAAATACTAAAATCATGTTTTTGTACCATTGCGCAAAGAAAGTCTTAAAAAGTTCAAATTGGTCCCACATTTTAATGTTAACAATCTAAAGAAAGCTCAAGGTAAGTTAAAAACAAGTCTTAAAAGAGCAATGATACCTAGCATAACTTGGTAATTTTAAGGTTAGACTAGGTGGGTGTTACACAAAATGTGATCTCCTTGACTCTACCTATATCCCATAGCTGTCATCACTCTAGCAAACTCCTAAACCATACTCGCGGTGATTGCTTAAGTCCATACAAGGCCTTTTTTAGTCTACATACTGTACCAGCAACCAAACCTATGTTATAAACCGGTGGGACCTCCATATAAATTTCCTCCTCTAGTTCTCCATGCAAAAATGTATCCTTGACATCAAACTGTTGCAAATCCCAATCATAATTAGTTCAATGACAATAAAACTCTAACAATGTTCATCTTTACAACCGGAGCAAACGTTTCTTGGTAATCAATCTCATAGGTTTGAGTATAACCCTTTGCCACCAACCTAGCCTTGTATCTTTCTATTGATCCATCTGCTCTATATTTTATCATACAAACCCATTTACACCCTACGGGTTTCCTTCCTTTAGGCAACTTCACTAACTCCCAAGTTTTGTTCTTCTCTAACGCCTCCATCTCCACATTCATAGCCTGCTTCCATTGTGCAAGAGGGTATAGGGGTCGGTTTGTGCATTCTCTAACTCCTTTCCTAATAGCAATAGGGAGGTCATGGTCATCATTGTTTATCTCAGATTCAGATTGAAAAGAAGGATTAGAAATTGTTACCTCATTCTCAAGATTTAGGTTAGAGTCTTGGACTTGCACAGATTCAGGGAAAACCTTCTTTCTTCTCGAGAACACCTTGCCTTTGCTAAATCTCACATTATCAAGGGCCGGATTTGTAGGTGGATTTACAGGAGACTCGGGATTTGGATTTTTAGTGGGCTCGGTGGGAAGAACATTTTCAATGGGCTCGGTGGAAACATCAATGGGACTAGGCTGTCTTGACACATGAAGTGATGATGATTGCAGATCAAGAAGCAAAAAATATGCCTTATCCTTATCTTGCATTCATGAATTCTCCCCCTAAAGATAAGAAATATTGAAATAGGATTCTTGTTCATGAAAGGTCACATCAACTGAGACAAAACCTTTTTGATGGGGGATGATAGCACTTATACCCCTTTTGAGTTGAATAATATCCCAAAAACACACATTTTAATGCCCTTGGATCTAATTTTCCCCTGTTTTGACTATTAACATGAACAAATACCACACACCCGAATATACGAGGAACAATATTATTTGTGGTGTGTAGGTTTGGATAGAATATGGAAAGGGCATCCATTGGACTTTTAAATCCTAGGACTCTATAAGGCAAACGATTTATGATGTGGGCAGCTGTAAGAACTACTTCCTCCCAAAAAGATTTAGGCACATTTTTCTGAAACATGAAGGATCTTGTGGAATCAAGGAGATGACCATTTTTCTGTTCTGCTACTCCATTTTGTTGTGGAGTACTAACACAAGAGGACTCATGTACTATTCCTGCTTTCTAAAAGTATGGAGTTAGGACTTGGTTGAAATAGTCCTTAGCATTATCCGACCTACATCTTTTGATATTGATCCCAAATTGAGTCTTTATCATAGAACAAAAATTTGGAAGAACAATCCTGACATTGGACTTCTGTTTAAGTAAAAAAATCCAAGTGACTTGAGTACAATCATCAATGAATGACACAAACCATTTAGCCCCATTTACATTAGAAAAAGTGGAAGGACCCTAAATATCACTGTGAATGAGATAAAAAGAAATAAAACTTCTTTTATTTATGATTGGAAAAGATACACGTTTGCGTTTAGCAAGTTCACTCACTTCACAATGAAAATGTTCAACATCTAGACCCTTAAATAAAGAAGGAAACAAAAGTTTGACAATCCTAAATGATGGATGCCCAAGTCGGTGATGATGAAGCCAGACTTTTTCTTTATTGGATGAAAAAAACTCTGAGACAAAAGAATGAGATGTTATGCCCTTGGTAGTGTTTGATCGACTTGGTGTTTCGAGATAGTAGAGCCCATCCCATTCTCTAGCATGTCCAATCGTCCTCGCCGATTAAAAACCACTTTACAATGCAAATCTTTAGTGAGCTTTTGGATGGAAGCAAGATTTTTGGTTAGTCTAGGGACGTGGAGAACATTTTATAACAACAGTGACAGTCTTTTTTGACATCCCCTATCCCAGCCACAGTGGTCAATGAGTCAACAGCTGTGACTATTTTCCTATTACTTGGACATGGGACATATGAGGAGAAAATTTTTGATGAATGGGTCATATGGTTGGTAGCTCCCGAGTCAATGATTTAGGAGCTGGTAAAGGCTATCCAAGACATTTAATCCAATAGAGAATGGAAGTTTACTTGAATACGCCAGTGAAAAAGTAATTGATGGTTTTTCAAGGTTGCCAATAACTGATCTCACCCTATCAATTTCTTCTTGGCTGAGATTTCTCATCTTTTCTAGTGTTCCTTCATGCGGCTGCACTAATGCAATCTGGGCTTGTCCATTGTTCCTCAGTTGCTCTCCTTTTTGTCCCCACTCTCGGCTTGGTGGTTTTCCATGCAATTTCCAACACCGCTCACGAGTATGACATGCCTTTTTGTAGTAAGTACACCATAGAGTGTCTTTGTAGTCACAGTTTTGAGTCTTTGGCTGGCTGGTCCTTCCATTCTCGACCGCTGGCATTTTTTCTGCATTTGTGGCTGCCTTATTGTTGTTACTAGCAACCAAAGCCGAACTGTCAGTGCCCTTTGGTTCAAGCATCAATTCCCTTATACTTTCTTCTCCTCGGATGAGTGCCACCACTTTATTCAAACTCGGAACTTCCTGTTTGCCAAGAATATGAATTACAGATTGAGTCTAACAAGGAAATCATAAACCCTATCTTGTACAATAAACTCATTCAAGATTGCTGCATCATCGAGACACTTGGTCTTAATCACCCTATAATGATCAAGTTCTTGCCATAAAGCCTTCATTTGATTGGCATATTCAGTGACAGTCCTATCTCCTTGTTTTGCAGTGATCGTCTTTACTTTGACTTCGTAGACTAGAGCAGCATCCTTTGCCTTGGAGTACGTTTGTTGATTTGCATCTCATATATCCTTTGCAGTGGCCAAGAACATACATGTATCTCTAATATCTGGAGTCATGGAGTTCCACAGCCATGCCATGATCATCGAATCCTCCTCATCCCACGCTTCAAATCGTGGATCTTCCGGTTTTGGTCTTGTCCCTAAGAGGTGGCTGATTTTTCCTTTTCCTTTCAGCACAGTTCGAACAAGTTGGGACCATTTAAGGTAGTTTTTTCCATCCAGCCTATATGCGGCTTGAATGTTATGTAATTCCCCGACCTATTGAGGCCTAACGGTTTCTGCATCCTACGACCGTGTTATAGCAATTGTCTCTGCCACCTCCAACATCCTCAATCAAACCAAGTGGTCTCCAGTCAATTAAGGCCGGTTGTGTCAAACAAAATACCAGTGATGAAGGCTGATACAATCCATGCACTCTCTTATGGAAGTGTCCTGACAACAGTGGCGGCATGGTAGAAAACAAGGCAGCAGTGACGAAACATACCCTTAGCAATAGGGCAGGGAAAAAGAAACACAACCCTTGGCGATGAAGGCTAGGGTTTCAACCCTTGACGATGAAGGCTAGGGTTTTCGTTCCCAGAAAAAGAGCCTAAGGCTCTGATACCATGATGCAAATTGAGAGTAAAAATTGAAGAAATTATATTATTGGTATTATTGCACTACAATTAGAACCAGGTTTATATACAGAAGCCCTAGCCTCAAAAGCGGCAATTACTAGGCCATATCGCATCCCATAATCTGTGGGATATCCCAACAAAAACATAAACAACCCAAATCAACCTAATTCTAGGGAAACTAACTATTATATTCAAACTTTCCTAATTTAGTCTATACACGTGTAAAACACATTCTCCCATAGTTCTAAAAGCTATGGCCAAAACTAATTGCATCATTGAATATTGTCGTTTGATCCTTTTAAAAGATTAATTGTTTGTAACTTCTACTTCATTTTAGGTGCATCCATCACCTGCTTTGAAACGAGACGAGGAAGGAAAACTCCCATACTACATTTTGTACCACGAGCTCGTTGCAACTACACGCCCATACTTGCGTAATTTATGTTCTGTTGATATTAAGGTTGCGTTTGATACGAGAGTTTTAAAACTAGAACTATGATCCTAGTTCAAACCTTTGTTTGTTTGTAAAAAGTAATAAATGGTTCTTGAAAATCAAGGTTTAGTTTAGATAATTTTGGTTCAAGATTTGAATTATGATGTGATGTTTTAAATCAGAACTACTCTAAAAAATAAAACCACCCTCCCTTTGATTTTGGATTATTCAAACCTTTGATTCTGATTCCGGTTTCAAAACTATGATTTGGACCCCAAGTTCAAAACATAAATCATGATTCTAATTCTAAAATTAAAATCACCATGATTTAAATCTTCATACCAAACGCAACCTAAATGGGTGACTCTCATCATAAACAAGATCAATAGAGTCAATGTTAACAAATTAAGGTAAGTGGGTTTCTCTAAAGCAATTTGAAGGAGAGGTTAATTTTGTCCGCGGTTAGAGTTTAAGAACTTGGGCTTTTTTGTTTGTGTGCAGTGGTGGCGTCGCTCATGTTGAAGACGGGAAACTCTGATACTTGCCAAAGACAGATGCAGCCGCTGGAGCTCCGGATGATCGTGAAAATAGAATACAGGCGGCTAGGGAACGGTTTCTTGCTCGTAAAGGAAAGAAATAAGCTCATCCACGGTCCGTTGATACTTAATAAGCCTTTGCTGCTTCCTGTGAGTTATGAGCCTAGCCTGTCGTCAACAGAATTCAAGCTGAGGAGAAGTGGTCTGTGAGACTCTTATTAGTTTCGAATATCCATCAAACGGCAAAGTCTCATCCAATTGATCCAAAGGATAGAATCTGTTGAAGATGTTTCACATGTCATCAGCATTTAGCAAACCAATGACTTGGAAGTTTCGATGGAGGATTTATTATCATTGAGGCGTGGTGATTGGTGAGTTGAGACGTCATTGTCTTTGCGGGCTGCTAGGTTCTGCGCCAAATCCTAACGGGAAAACACAAAGCCCAATGGAGCCGTGCTAATGCCTATTTGCAGGCGAAGATTCTGTTTATGAAAAATTTTTCAGAGTTTTAAGATTTATCTCATCCATATGATTTATATTTCCTTTTTTTTTTCTTAGGGAATCCATAAGATTTATATTAGTTTTGTCGGCTTTAGTATTAAACAGACATAATTAGACATTTGACCAATGTCATTTTAACGAATCCAAACATAGTATTTCAGGTTGATAGATTTATTTTTATTTTTATTATTTTAGACGGTGAGATACTCATGAGATGTTATAAGAGTCAACCGTACATACTCAATGAAAGAAAGGTTAATTTGACGTCATCATCTTTCTTATTCCAAAGGAAAGATATGACATCCTTATTTAGGAAAAGAAAAAATCTAGTAAGCACGTATCCATAAAATATGCTTCTGAAATTTTATTATATGTTATATTTGTTATAAGTTATCATATATTTTAAACAAATTTGAGGGTAAGTCTATTCTTTTGTAAAAAGGAAACGCCAAGGAGCACCAAACGATGCAATAAACACAAAGGCAAACCATCGATTATTTTCATTTAATTTCTAGTTTATACTTTCAGACAATAAAAATAGTAGTATGAAATGTAATTATACTGCATAAAAACATTAAAAAGGAAACTGCTTATTGTTCAATGTGATGATATAGATACATTATAGTACTACTAACTAGTAGAAGGTGCAACACCCCTTTTGAGTCTACTCTTTTTATCAGACACAAAATGAGATTCTACACCTACCACCAAGGTTGGTTTCATGGTTTGAATCTCTGAATACTACAAATACATTTCTGTCTTCATTCCATGTCCATTTTAACATTGCAGGTATAGCCATTGTGCTATAGAAGAGCAAGCACTGAATGAGAGAAAAGAACAGAAAAGAGAATGGGGAGCTCTGCAGTTGCTATGGAGGACGTTCCTTCCGTTGACATAATGAGCGAACTCCTAGGCCGCTTCAAGTGCTCCTCCAAACCCGATAAGCATCTCATTCTCATCGGTATTACTTTTTTTGTCTTTTGAGAGATCGTTTATTGTTTGGCTTTTCTGAGGTTTGAATGATAAAAGGGTGTGTTTGATATGGCCATTCTGTAATGATAAGTAGCAGACAAAAAAGTATGTTGCTTTTCAGTATGGAATGTAGAGTTTGGGAAAATGGAATGTGTCTCCCTGTATTTTTCTTAGACTTTGACCCAAACACAATCTGTTCTATGGTCTTTAAAGTTTTTGGGTTTAGTCTCTTTGAAGGGAGAGCCTTATGCCTTAAAATAATACATCCAATTTAGCCAGTTAAATAACTGATATATACAGAAAACAATACATTGTGTGCTTAGTTTACAAGGAAAAATTGGTATCAAGTACAATATGCATTTTATGAGATACTAGATAAATGGCAGGCCCACCTGGTTCTGGAAAAGGTGCACAGTCTCCCATTATCAAGGAAGAGTATTGCTTGTGCCATTTAGCCACTGGTGACATGCTGAGAGCTGCTGTTGCTGCTAAATGCCTTTGATTCTATATCCTATCAAATTGGTTTGGCAGGGAAAACTTGTAACTGATGACTTGGTTGTTGGTATAATTGATGAAGCCATGAAAAAACCGTCATGTCAAAAAGGTTTTATCCTGGATGGTTTTCCAAGGACCGTTGCCCAAGCTCAAAAGGTCCCCTTATGCTTCCATAACTTTGTTTCCATTGCCTTGATGTGTTTCAGGCTTTTGCTCTTCTCAAAGTTGACTTCTCATGTGTTTCTTTTCATTGAATGACAGCTAGATGAGATCCTTGAAAAGCAAGGAGCCAAAGCCAAAATTGACAAGGTTCTCGATTTTGCAATTGATAATTCCATATTGGAGGAGAGGATCACCGGTCGATGGATACACAAAAGTTGCTGGTGTTGAAGATGTCAAGTTATAGTTCATAACCAGATAAGTTATGGACAAACTTGTCAAGTTATGGTTCATAGCCAAACAAGTTATGGACAAAAACCGGGAATAACTTGTCAAGTTATGGTTCATAACGGACAAGTTATGGACGAAAATAATAATCTGGCATATTTATTAACTTATGTAAACTATTGGCCTATTAATTTTAATTCATCTCAAGTCTTGGCCTATTTTCCTCTTTTTCTCCTATTTATAAAGTGAGGCAAGCATAGAATTTCATAAAGGAGTAAAACTACAAATTTTATCAGATCTCATGTATAAAACTAAAAAGAAAACAAATATCCAAATGGGGCAGCCGCCTACAGTCGACTACGTGGCTCTGCTCCTGATTATAGATTCTCTAGATTTACAATTTGATAGTCTCAATAATGTTAAAGTTGAAGCTTGAAGTGATAAACTGAACTAAGCTCATCAACTTGATATAGTTTTCGCGCTGAGTAATATTTCAGGACCAATCTACCAAGAAAGATCCTGAATCGAATCCATCTGAAATTTGTTTATGACATATGCTCTGATGATCCATAATCTATAAATGAGGTCCGTTTACAATCTCAATATTAAACTGCTAGAAAACTCTCGAGGCATGAATAAAACAATGGCATCAAAATTTTCCGTGCATCTTCTATTCAAGATTCTTACTTCCTTTCTGGCATTGGCTTAAGGTCACATGAGAGCCTCTAATTCAGCGAAAAGATGATACCGCAGAAGTTATCAAGTCCAGGCTTGAAGCATTTCACAGACAAACAGATGCGGCATGCCTAATTCTTTAAGCAGTAAGCAATTATACATGGTATTACAGTGACAATAGCAAACTGGACGGCATTCTCATCTAGCTGTTGTGAACTCACTTTTTTTTTTTTTTCCTTTTTATGCTGGAAATGAACTTTGCACCTGTTTAGATTGCATAATCTTTTTAACATTTGACAGTTGCATTTCTAGGCCTACTCATCAATTTTGCAACTCTGACTGATTTTAAATTATTCTAATAATTTGGCTTAGAAACATTTGTGCTTATGTTCTAAAAGAAGCAGGGATTTTAATTGCTCAAAAACATGATAGAAGTAGAAAAAGAAATAGGGTTAATCCAGGGGTACCACGATTAGTATTCTACCCACCTTTTTTGAGATCTTAGTTTCACCATTTTACATTCTCCGTTTGATGTTTGTTTATTTTTGCAAGTATTCTGATCTTTTTGTATGACTCTTTGAACTTCAGGTCATCAGTTCCTATGCCAAAAAGGGTGTACTTGCCCAATTGCACGCAGAGAAACCTCCAAAAGAGGTCACTACTAAAGTTCTGAAAGTCCTCTCATGAGGGGAATGCGTTATCCATGGAACGGATTTTATTACTGCCACTTCTTTTGCCATAACTTCATTTTTTTTCATGCAAGACATTGAGCTCCAGTTGGTTTTCCAACTTCCATAGTTATTTTCACTATGTATCAGAATAAATGTCAACAACAATCTTAGAATTTTGAGCCACATTTGATTGCATTTCATCAGTTTCCCAAGTTTACATACGATTGTATTGAAATATGAAAATGAGATGAAGCAAACTGAGATACGGATATCAAATTCATCCAATCATATGCTCTGTCTAGTTTCTGAGATGAAGAAGCACCTTAGTGAAAGGAAAACTAAAGGACTCAAAAAAATCGACCATCTCTGTCACTTTAATGAAATGAAATCTAACAGATCTAGAAAATGATACTTTTCATGAAATGTAAAAGAGTAGTTATATTTGCACTCAAAAAATTCATAGATATCCTCACTAATTGAGGTTCATTTCATCAATTCGGGTTTTCAATTCCAACTTTGCTACAGTTAAAACTCTCATAAAAACTCTCATAAAAAGTCACATCTAATTTTCTACTACAGTAAAAAGCTCTTATATAAAATTACATCTCAACTCGAATCCGCGAACTGAACGAAGCCTAATACTAATCTAATAAAGATTTAAAAAATCTATCCTTTTATATTTATAATTTTTATAATACCTAAATTAACCCTTTTATACCCCTACCTAATTTTAATCTTAATCTTAATTTATAAAATAATATAATCCTTTCAACTATTAATTTCATATATATATATATATATATTTTAAAAATTATTGCAATTCTCTTTACTTTTATTTATCAATTGTCTTCGTCTTACCTCCTATTCCTTTTTTCTTATTTTTAGATGATGTCCATTAAATAAGAACAAAACTTCCATAACTCAAAAGCAACTAGATTCCATTAAAAAGAACCATATACATAATGATGTTGATGCATATAAAGGCCCAATTAGAATCTCCATATGAAATTTTTAAAGAATTTGATAGAGAAAACTTTAGAGTTTATGAAGATGAAATTAGGTTTAACCTGAAATATGAGGGTATGCTCTCCGAGTTGATTCGCACAATTTACAATGCAGCTCCTTTGATTGCTTTACCTAATCATATTGCTAATAGGCAAAATTAATAAAGACTTGTTCTTCATTTCTTATTTTTAGATTGATTTTGGTTTAGTGTAAAACAAAATATGAGGGTATGTTTTTTATTCTCTTGAAAAAAATACTCTTTCTTATAGTTGATTTGGGCGTATGTTCTATTATTTCTTCGAAAAAATATTACTTTTACTTATAATTAAGGTCGGGTATGTTAATGGATTTTAATGTAATTTTAGTGTAGGTTAAAATTATAATAAATATAAATTATGAATTAGTGGGGGTATTAATGAATTTGTGGGTGCATATATAAAGGCAGATAAACTAACCGAACACAACAAAACGATAGAAAGGAGGAACCGGATATCAAAAACTATGGACTACATTTCAGTGCACTTTCTACCAAAGTTCACAAAAAATTGGCGAATGCCACCATCTACCGAAGACCAACTCTTTCATATCCATAAAATAAAGAATAAAATAAATACGAAACTTTGAATTTTGTATGGCGGCATGGGTATCGGCCATATGGTTATGGTTTAGGTGGAATTTTCAAATGAAAAAGATGTGCAAGGTATCTCTACATTCAAGCAAAAGAGCGCATTTACCTCAAGTCTTCAACTTACCCGGTTGAAATGAATGCAAGCCATGAAATTGATCCACCTAGAAGCTCGACAACATGTCTTCCCAAAAGTTCGTACAACTAGGAATCAAAAATGAAAAAACAACACAACCGAATCAAGAAAAGAGTTTCTTGCGACAAAAAAGCTGAGGCAAAGATTCAAGTAGAAATTATTAATGCTGCTAATTCTCAAGAAGTTAAACTCCATAGTGGAGGCAAAAAACAAAGACCGCGACCAAACTCTACTTTCTGCGCTTGAGAGGTCCAGTTTTGTATCCCGACTTGCATGGCTTGCCCCAAGGTGTTTGAGAAGTCCTTCCCAAATTCCCACCACTCTTGCTCCGACCCTCACCTCCACCATGAGGATGGTCAACCGGATTCATTGCCACTCCTCGAACAGTTGGCCTTATTCCCAACCACCGGCTTTGCCCCGCCTTCCTGAGCTTCTTAGCCCCGTGTTTAGGATTAGACACCACTCCGATTGTGGCCCTGCAGCTGGAATCAATCCACTTTTCGGCACCCGAAGGCAGTCTCACTAGACATTTGGTTGCCGAGGGTTCCTTTAGGATCTTCGCTCCGGTTCCCGCTGCTCGAACAAGCTTGCCACCTTGACCCGGGTTCACCTCGATGTTGTGGACAATTGTTCCGATGCGCATTGAAGAAAGAGGCATGCAACTCCCAATCATGGAATTTATATCCATGTGAAGCAACTGGTTCATCATACTGCTGCGCGATGAACTAGCGCCTTTTTCAGCCACATCTGCAGAAACATCAAAACAAGAATGGTAAGGCGTACAATTCACTGGTAAATCTCAAGAAAACAACAAAGCTCATGCTGGATTTGAAAATTATAAATAACCCTTGTCGTATAATCTTTGCAAAACCAAATATATATACTAAAAAAGACACCGTCTTCGGATAAAGGCTTCCTAATAGCCAAAACCAACTCAACGACTAGGTTAAACCTGTCATAATTTATCAAATTACAAATCTCCGTCTAGCTGGCAACAAAAAGATCCTTCTTTTAACCCTTTATACAAATTTTTCAGCAAACTTTACCTGAAAGTTAAGGTTTTTCTCGCGCAAAAATAATAAAAAAAAAGGTTGCTTTCAAGTGAACTTTTATGTAATTTAAGGTTTTTTGGCTCGTTCTTCACTCCTAAGTATTCTTAATTCACAATTCCTTTTCTTTTCCACAGAATTTTCGGTACAAACATACAATTCACAATCAAGATGAAGTTGTAACGCAGAAAAATTGGCATCCCGCCTCTCTCCTTGGAAAAATTAAACTAAACCAAACTGTTATTCTATCCGTTTCACCATTAAAGTAATGATAATTGAATTGGAAACAGAACAAAATGAGAGAGAGAAGAATATACCAGGAGTGATAATACGGCCGGCGGTCAAACCAGAGGGGCAAATGACATAGCTAACGATGGCCTTCGATGCTGTGCGAACTTTCTGCAGAGCTGCCATTTGATTCCAAACAAACGATTTGCAAGTTCAGGGCTTTATCTCGATCTCTCTGGATTCTCCTCTTCTTCTCTCTAACTGATGCAGGAACCAAAGCGTTTTGTCTAATCAAGGTGAAGTCATAACATCAATAACGGTTATATAGTGCAAAGTAAGTCACAACATCAATATAACAGTTATATAGTCCAAAATAAGTCGGATTGTATAGACAAAAATTACATAGGCCAAAATAAGTCATAATATGACGATAAAAATTAGAGTCTAATATTTGAGGCCATATTGCTTGCAATTCTGATATCAACAAAAAATCATTTAAAAAAAAAAAAAACACCAAACATTTTATAACGCCATAATTATACCAATTTCAAACAAATTTCAAGCTAATTTCACAAATCTCAAAGAAATGTCACAAATATGAACTTCTAACGATATCAAACAAATCACACAATCCAATTCACAACAAATGCCGAATTAACCAAACAAATATCAATCTTGCAAAAATACTAAAATAATCAACAAAAAATTTCACAAATAGCTAAACACACAGACTAATCACAATAATTAACAAAAAAATTTCACAAATAGCTAAACACACAGACTAATCACAAAAGCAATTAATGTCAACCAAAAATCACAATGGCAATTGTCAAAAATCAAACAAATTCCACAATAAAACGAATGCCACAAACTAATTTCTCTTTCATAAACTAAACTTCAGATAAAAATTTCAAAGACTTGGATTTCCCCCCACAAATCTATAAAATCCCGTCATTGAAGCAAAGGGAAATGAACGATTACGACAGAAACAACGTTCACATCTCCTCGAAGACTAGGTTTTTCCACCACCCAAAAGGAAAAAAAATCCCAACTTATGGTCAGCCCAATTACAACTCCAAACAAAAATTACAAACAGCAAAACCAAACATGGAGTCTCTTGAAATCCGCTCGCGACGTTGCTCGTACTGATGAGATCTATCTGAGCTCGCGAAGGGCTGAGATTTTATTTTTATTTTTATTATTTTCGTTATTTTATTAGTTCTATATGAGAATGATACGCAAGAAATTTATGCTAAGAAGAAGGTCGATTGCGTACCATGGGAAGATGTTGCAGAGGAACCTCGATGCAGTCACTGAATCGGGCTACGGACGAGAGCGAGAGAGAGAGAGAGAGAACGCGAGAGAGAGAGAGAGGGATTATGCAGTTGGAAAAAGTTCCCTGCCATCGCGGACGTTAGTATGCAAGATCGACCGTGAGAGTGCACTGCTCGGAATTAAAATAGTCTATCTAGTGGTTGAGATTGACTGCGTTTTGTGATGACCGTAGATAACGCGCAGAGACATTTTAGGGTGCTTCACTTTGGGCCGCTGATCAACGGTTGTCTGTGATTTGCTCACTTGGATCTGCTGCGCTCATGTCAGAAACTTTTTGGGCTGGGCTCACATGCCTTTCCACGTGAGAAAATTACAAACTCTTAAACACATAAATTATATCTTTTTATTGTGATAAGTTATCCTTTTAATAATAATCTGTTAAATTATAAATAATAATTTATTAAAATTAAGACAATAAACTGTTAAATTACGTCCGTCACAAGCGAATGGAGACCCGCCGCTGACGACATCTGTCAAATTATCGATAATAATCTGTCAAATTACTTACTCCAAATATGCAAAATTCAATAGGTCAATGTTGATATACAAAAATCCTTATTAGTGTGCCTAATTTAATTTTCTTAATTAATCAATAAATTTTAATTTATTTTCAGTGTTTACAATTCCATCCTAGAAATGTGTGAAAACACATTTCTTACCTATTCTTTAAAATATCTTTCACTGTTATCTTTATTTTTCTCTCTCTCTCTTTATCTTTTCATTTTCCCTTTTCTTTTCTCTCCCTTACGCAGCACTCTCTCGCTTTCTATCATCTCTCTCTCTCATAGACTCTCTCGTCTCTCTTAGACAGCTCTCTATCTCTCTCTCTGTCGCATCTCACTCTTTCTCCCTCTCTCTCGCATCTCACTCTTTCTCCCTCTCTTTCTGCCAAAGTTTTCCCTCTCTCTAAGAAGCTTTTGAACTTGATCTGAAACAAAAAGGAGATTTTTAAGAAGTTTTCAACATCAAAGCAAAGATCAAGGTAAAATCTTTGAAAACTCACTTTAAATTTTCAGATCTTGCTTTGTTGGAACTCATTTTGGTTGAGTTTGGTGATTTCTTGGTTTTGGTTTGATTTTTGAATGGGCTTTTGGTTGAAACCATGATAGAAATTGGGGGTTTTTGATTCTTTAGACTTTATTTGGTAAATCGAATCTGTTTTTGTTGATTTCCCATGAAAATATCTCAAAATCGGACCTAAAAATGCAGGTTTTGGTCTTTCTCCTCGTGGCTCGCCATTTTGGTTGGCCTGCAACCTTCCCACCGGTCGACCGGGGCGGTCGACCGGTCATCACTCCACCAGCCGACCGATGGAGTTACACCTCTCTGTTACCGGTCAACCGGTGCGCCTTAATTTTGACCCTAAAGTGTTCAAAAACCCTGTTTTGACCCTAAATTTCAGTGGGGAACCAACTCAACTCATTTGAAAACTCAAAGTGAGTGGATTAGCCACATTAATCCTTATTTTCCACCAATTATCTTGTTTGAATTCTGATTCTCAACGAACCACAATTTGAATTAAGAAATTGTTTATGAACTTTGATTTTGAATCAAGGCACACTAGTATGGTACAAATGTGCATGATTAAGCTAGAATGTTTAGAGGAAAGGGTTAAACTTGAAACTATGGTTTTTTATGACAAAGCTAGGGGCGGGATCGAATATTGAGCTTCAAAGACAATTGGGACTAGGACAACGTGAAGTTATCCATAAAATTGGTATCCGAGAGGTGGGATGTTCTTGTCCACATCCTTGTGAGCCAATTTTAAATGGTTTTGGCTTATGAAAACGTTTTAAAGATAAAAACGTATTTGACATCATTGAAATCTAAAAAAGAGTTTAAAGCGACATTTTCTTAAAATGAGGTATTTTGAGAAATGGTAACACGTTGATGTTGAAAAATACGGTATCGAGTGCACAGTGAAATTTTAAAAAATTTAAATCAATGTCAAAACCAACCAAGAACATGTTCATGATACTATATAACATAATACTAAAGATCTAAATCATACATTTGGAGATTTAGGAAACAACACGTATGATAGATCAAAGCGTTCCAAACAGCGTCCGGAAGCGCCTCAACCAACTAGTCTTCTTTGCTACTCTAGTTTCCATGACCGGAGTGCGAGTGGGCACACGTTGTTCAATCTCCCCTTGGTATTCTTGAACTCCTTCCAACCACAAGAGAGCCAAAGAAAATTTTTTTCTTGAGAATTAAACAATTTTTCCTCTCAGGAATCTTTTACCAATAGCCCTAAAAAAATCTCTCAAGTGATCTAATGAATAATGTGACTTACTGGGCTATTTAGAGTGTTTAAGAAGTCATATACCCGTAACAATTAGATTTCTTAAAGTTTATCTTGCTTACAGAGTCAGTTTCACCACGTCAGCACGCGCTACGCGTTACAACCGGTCGACCGGTGACAGAAAAGTTATAACTCATTAGTCGACCTGTCCTTCATGAACCGGTCGACCGGACCGGTCGACCTGTCTGAACTTGGGAAACTTATTTTCCTAGTTTTTCAACACGGGAAACTTACACAGAGCCTCAGTTTTGATTCAAGCAACCTAACAGAAAAGTTACCTGATTAAAACATTCATATAATAGTCTTCCCATATTAAATAACTCTCAAAATAATAATTCAACATATTTATCTAAAATTAATTTAATAATTAATCCATAAATTACTATGAATTAAACAACCCGAAACATTAATTCAACCAATTTATCTAGAATTCATTCATCAATTAATTCAACCTATAAATTACTTATGAATTAAACAATCACAAACATTAATTCAACCAATTTATCTAGAATTAATTCATCTGATAAATTACTCATGAATTAATTGACTGATCTCATATTAACTTTGAACCTCTCTTACGAAAATAACACAAGTTACCAATATGTAGAAAATACACCGTATCGTTACAGGAAATTATGTGAGCTAGAAAAGGGACCCGATGGACATATATAAATCAAGCTCCTATAATCACAACGCTATTTGTAAACCAATAAGTCTGTCTTATGATTATAAAACTCTAGCGCTACTCCACTAAAAGCCTAGAGCTGCACTCTCAATTTCTATAGCACATTTATGAAGCTCTGAATAGCTCTCGTCCATGTCTCAATATAATAGGTCATGTTCCGTTTTACCTTCATGATTACATTTATCTTATGTTCCATTACCACTCAATTGGAAAACCATTATTTGTACCATTACAAAAAGTAAACCATTAGATAACATAGAGTAGTCTAATGGCCGAGCGCTCGTATTTTCCAATCCATGGATAATGCATAAAAGGATATCATTGACTCTTTATAGGAGCTATGGATTCCACTATCTATGAATAACGAATCTACATATACACGAGTCATACCCCTAATGTACCAGTAAGCGTACCTTTACATAATATCAGGATGTCTCCCTTTGGTACATCAAAGGATACAAGTCAAGCATACGGGTTAATTATCCATCTCAGGATTAAGATGACCACATATAATTCATCAAAAGTGAATTATTTTATACAAACAGAATTCTTAATTAAAACAAAGCTCTGATAGCTCTCGTCCATGTCTTAATTTATTAGTGTATCATCCCCATAGGATATCCATAATCAATTTGAGGTAATGTTCCATTTTACCTTTCCGATTACATTTATCTTATGTTCCATTAACACTCCATCGAAAAACCACTATTTGTACCATTACAAAAAGTAAACCATTAGATAACATAGAGTAGTCTAATGGCCAAGCGCTCGTATTTTCTAATCCACGGATAATGCATAAGAGGATATCATTGACTCTTTATAGGAGCTGTGGATTCCACTATCTATGAATAATGAATCTACGCATACACGAGTCATACTCCTAATGTACCGATAAGCGTACCTTTACATAATGTCAGGATGTCTCCCTTTGGTACATCAAAGGATACAAGTCAAGCATACAGGTTAATTATTCATCTCAGGATTAAGATGACCACATATAATTTGTCAAAAGAGAATTATTTTATACATGGATATATGAAATAAATAAATCTTTATTAGTAGTCAAAATGTCTCAAAGAACATCATTACATTTATTCCTAAGGATACAAACGCTAACAATCTCCCACTTGCACTTAAGTGAGTAAATGTGACATGCTCTGCATCCCCAGAGCATCGACATGCTTCTCAAAGGCCTTAGCCGGCAGGGACTTCATGAACGGGTCATCCATATTGTCCTCCAACGCGATCTTGCATATTTCCACATGCCCTTCTTCAATAAAGCTCTGTATCACTTAATTCTTCTTGTGTATGTGCTTACTCATTTTCTAATATCTTAGTTCTTTGGTGTTAGCTATTGCCGCATTGTTATCACAGTATAGTCTCAATGGCTTATCCACACCAAGCTACTTCAAGATCCATCAGAAATTTGCGGAGCCACCCTGCTTCTTTTGATCTATCGACTTACAATACTGACCACATGGCAAATGTTCGGCCGAGTACAAAAAAATTACATACATGAGGCTGCCAACCGCCGAAGCATAAGGTACCTTTGTCGTGTATTCTCTTTCCTCAGATGTCTTGGGACAATCACTGTTCGAAAGAGTAATTCTAGACCTAGATGGTTGCCTACCTTTCTTAGAGTTCTATATTGCATACTTCTCGAAAATTTTATCTATGTATGAAGCCTGAGAGAGAGCTATCTCTAAAGATCTGAATGCCCATAACATAATTAGCTTCTCCTAAGTCCTTCATGTCAAACTGTTTGGTAAGCCAAAATTTGACTGATGACAAAGCCCGTACATCATTGCCAATGAGTAGAATGTCAACAACATATAATATTAGAAAAACCACTTTCTCATCTTGAATATGCTTATAAACGCAAGGTTCATCCATATTTGTTAGAATTCAAAAGTCTTCATTACTTGGTCAAGTCTTTTGTTCCAAGAACATGAAGTTTGCTTTAATCCATAAATGGATTATAGCAAAGCCGTCTGGCTATACCATACAGATACTTTCCTCAAGATGGTCGTTCAAGAACTTGACATCCATTTGTCATATCTCATAGTCGAGAGCAGCCACAATAGATAAGAGAATGCGGATGGACTTAAGCATGGCTACAGGTGAAAAGGTTTCCTCCTAATCGATTCCTTCCTTTTGCGTGTATCCCTTAGCTACCAGTCTAGCCATATAGGTTTTGACCTTTCCTTATGTATTCTTTCTCTTGTAGACCCATTTACATCCAATGGGCTTAATTCCATCATGAAGATCTACAAGTTTCAAGACTTGATTAAAATCCACAGATTCCATCCCAGCTTTCATGACTCCTATCGAGAGTTTTACATCAACATCCTCCATCGCTTCTTTGTAAGTATAAGGATCCCTGTCATGTTCCAAAGATTATGCCAAAAAGTATCCCCATTAGCCATGAATCTCTCAGGTTCATGCCTGATCCTCCCACTACGCCGAAGCCCCTTGGGTTGTTGTTGGGTTTCCTTTTCTACCCTGATTCGATCGATTTCCAAAGGGACTGTTGGTCTAAGAAAGTTGCTCAACATCTCTTCGAGCACCACTTTGCTATGAAGCTTAAAGTCGTTCATATAACGTTCCTCAAAGAATGTTGCATTCGTTGAAACCACGACTTTATTTTTCTTAGAGTTATAGAAATTACCCATTTTCGTCCCTCTCGGATAACCTACAAAAATGCACACTTCTGAACATGCTTCTAACTTGTTTGCTTCCTTGTCTAGGACATGTGCAGGACATCCCCATATACGTATATGGTTCAAGGATGTTTTCCTGCCCATCCATAACTCACGAGGAGTTTTAGGAACTGACTTTGTTGGCACATTATTCAGAAGATAACATACAGTTTGTAAAGCATATCCCCAGAAAGATATAGGCAATGTCGAATAGCTCATCATGGACCGTATCATGTCCAACAAGGTCATATTTCTTCTCTTAGCTACACGATTCTAATGTGGAGTGCCCGGTGCAGTCAAATGGGATGAAATCCCATTCTCTAATAAGTATCGAGTGAATTCATTAGAAAGGTATTCTCCACCTCAATCGGATCGAAGTGCCTTTATGGGTTTACCATATTGCTTTTCCACTTCAGCCCGAAATTTCCTCAATTTATCAAAAGTTTCACTTTTGTGGTGCATTAGGTACACATAACCATATCTTGATTAATTGTCAATAAAAGTGACGTAATACTCATACCCTCTTCTCGCCTTGATGTCCATGGGACCACAAACATCACTATGCACAAGTTCAAGAACATCTTCAACCCTATTACCCTTAGATCCAAATGGTCTTTTGGTCATTTTGCCCTCCAAACAAGACTCACATTGGGGTATGGATCCAGTCTTTAAAGAACTTAAAGGTCCATCCGTTACCAACATGTGTATCCTGTTAAGACTAATGTGACCAAGTCGCAAATGCCAAAGATATGTCTCATTAGAGTGAGAAGTTTTAAGCCCTTTAGAGTTATTAACAACTTCAGTGTTCAACAATGAGTCCATCTTAGGTTTGATAAAATATAGATTATTTTGCATCCATCCATCACAGATGAAAGACTTATTTTTACGAATCACAACTTTATTATTAAAAGAAACTAAATAAGAATCCTTAAATAAACAAGCGACAGAAATAAGATTCCCCTTAAATTGAAGAACATAAAAACAGTCTCGTAAAAATAAACTCCTAAAACTATCAAAGTAAAGATGGACGTCTCCCACTACTTCAACCAACACTAGAGTTCCATCACCCATCCTCAATGTGAAGCTCTCATTTAGAAGACTTCTCGTTTGCTTGAACCCCTACAGAAAAACTCACACATGATTAGTTGCTCCAGAATCTATGACCTAGTTGTCACTGGATTCCTCAACCAGATATGCTTCCATAATTAAAAGATCGCACTTACCTCATTTGCTTTTAGAGGCTAGGTAGTCCTTGCAATTCTTCTTCATGTGCTCCACCTTCCCGCAATGAAAGCACTTGACCTTGTTCGGGTTCTTCTTCTTCTTCTTCTTGTTCTTGCCCTTGTTTGG
Source organism: Morus notabilis (assembly GCF_000414095.1). Lineage (NCBI taxonomy): Eukaryota > Viridiplantae > Streptophyta > Magnoliopsida > Rosales > Moraceae > Morus > Morus notabilis. The sequence goes on from NW_010366703.1 coordinate 59,787, forward strand.
CGGAACTGAAAAACTCTCCTTCTTGCCTCCTTGGTTCTTCTGTCCATTCCTTGGAGAGGGTTTGGAAGAAGATGCCTTAGCCAAGTTAGCCTCCACAACAGTTGACCCCTTGATCATCCGCTCTAACTTTTAGAGTTTATGCATAGACTCTGTCAGGGTTATATTATGTTTAGCGCTCAAATTGAATGTTTCCCTAAACGGAATATACTCTTTCGATAAAGTTTCAAAGATCATGGTCAATTGAGACTCAGCATCGATGTCGACCTCATTGGTCTGAGCATCAGCTAAATAGCCCATGACCTTCAGCATATGTTCCTTTATGGAAGACCCAGCCTTCTTTCTGCAATTGATGAGGTTACTTAGGGCTTCCCGACGTTTTTAGTGGCTTGGCCGCCGAACATGTCCTCAAGATTATCCATAATCTGGCAAGCAGTTATGTAATCTTTATGTTGTGCTTGAAGCACAATGGACATGCTCGCCATCATATAACAACGAGCCATATCGTCAGACTCCTTCCGGTGTTGATACGCTAGAAAAAGCTCATTAGGAGCATCAACAGGTGGCTCTGGAGGACAAGGTGTATTTAGTATGAAATTTAGTTTCTCAAAGGTTAGGACGATCTTTAGGTTCCTTTTCCAATCGGTAAAATTCTCGCCAGTTAAAGTGTGTTTGTTAAGTATCGATGATAATGCGCTAGCAAACATTTTGATCTATAATAAATATTCATATATCTAGTATAAGCAAACTTACATAAATATTTAGTAATCAAACATATATACATATTATAATTCAACCAATATGCTTGTGTGTCAAAACCTTGAAAAAATCCTAACTTTACAATGGTAATTCCCAACTCAAAATTTTGTAAGTCTTCTAGGGGAGATCATGCAAAATTTAATTGGAAACACGGATCCCCTCCGATCAATATATACCATATGGATCTATCTCTGTCTAGTATATATTGATAATCATTTTATTTGGCCATTAATTTAATTAACAGAGCTCCTACGGGAAATTAATAATTAAATTAATCTTCAATGTATAAGCATCGTTTCAACTATTTGACCCATATTTTATAATTGTCACCTAGGGGTGTACAACCATAAAATATGTTCAAATAAATTATCCTCTCGGAGATTCACATAGGTACATAATGAATCCCTTCTTAGATGTTGGTATCACCATGTGTTACCTGAAGACCAACGATGAAGGCCATGGGTCTTTTCTTCAAAAACCCTCACCCACTCAATCCTTTTGAAAAATAAGGTTTTATGTTAAAAATATGCATGAACAATTTTAATGAACGGCACTCTTTATTCTACATGACATGCTATCACATATATAGCAAATCATATTATATGCAATCAAAGAATAATCGAAACATATATCAATCCTTCATCTTGAATCTTCCCGGTTGTCCTTGAATTCTTCATCACGATCAAATTCTGGTTATCATAAAATTATTTTTCATGTTTTCTTGAAAACAACCCCAAAAATTACAAAATTGTGCACTGCCACGTTAGGTCCGGTTGACCAGTGACAGAGTAGTTATACTGTACTGGTCGACCGCCTTATACTAACTGACTGACCGGAGAGGTCAACCAGTATATGTGCGATAGTACCTATGAAAAATTATCATGGGTTAACAATGTGAAAAGAGTATGTTACACCCCCAAACAGGGATTAGTGACGTGGAGGCTTGTTTAGAAATTTAACATGGATTAAGAAAGTGGTTAAACATATAATAACGTTGAAATCATTTCCAAGGACAAAACATTTAAGAAATTTCCAAACAAACCCCACTATTTTAAGAAAATTGAGTTTTAAGAAAAGAGTGAGGCAGACCTTACAAAACCACAATCACAGTCAAATTAGTTTCAAAAGTCAGCCTCTAGCATCCAGAAGGTTTCACATTGTGCATATATAAGCAATACAGAAAAGTAATATTCTGACACCAACCACAGTCTAGTAGAATTTAAAGTTACAATCCATAATTTTATACATGCCTTTTAATAAATGGAAATGAAGAGAACACTTCACAGCTTCTTCTATTCTTGAGTGGGTTTCCTCACTGATACTCACCACCTACTCAACACTACTTCTAGCGTTGCCTGAGAGGTGTTTAAGCACATTGAAACATAAGAAAAGTGAATTTTATAGTACATGGCCTGAACATATCATTCGAAACTGAACATCCCTTAAATAAAGGGAATAATCATAAGTTTTAAGTTCCATTTTACAGTAAGTGCATTCAAGATTAAGATGTAATATCACCACCGTAGTGGCCCGCACGGGTTTCGGGACATGCCCCACAGGATATGATCTCCATACTGTTGGGAATGGTGTCCTAGAAGCATAAGATGTAATAGGATATTTATTATTTATTTAATAAAAGAGTTTATTCATCATTTTATGTGTATATATTTGTGAATATTTTATGAATATCAATGAAAATTCTGTGATTATTTATGTAACCTTAAACATTGTATATAAGTGTTATATACGAGAGGATAATGTTTAAGGATAATAATCAAAAAGCAATGTTCATAATGAATTTAATTAAAGTTCAGAATCTTTAATTAAAACATTATTAATACATGTCATTCCCATTTAGAATGGAACGGTGTTATCCGCACTGTTAATATGGTGAGATATTGAATGAGTGTATTTCGCATAATGAGATTATGTGGAACAAGGACACAGACACAATATGAATTTCTAATAATTCCGTTAAGTATATAAATTCTAATTGAGTCTACCGATGGTCATATATAGAATGATCTTAATCCTGAGTTCTTAACAGACTCCTATTTATGGATTCGTGTCTTTTGATTTACTCGGTACGGATTCTGAGATCCTGAATCCTATTCCTTGTATTTTGGAGACATGATGAAGTAGGTAGCCAGAAATGTTATTATACGAGATGGAATCCATTTCTTCCTAAGAAAGAAGTAGATAAATAATTCTCTTGAAGGTTGATTCGGTACTTGGACCAGTAGGAGCTCCGA